>NC_051177.1:129037349-129337349 GCF_013339695.2 Rhipicephalus sanguineus
ACAGCAGTCACTACATTATTCAAGGTGCCACTTTGTCATCAGCCTTTTGTTAAAACTGAAGTGTGGCATAAGAATCAAGCAATAATGAACTGAACATCACCTATGCAGCTAACCTTTTAGTGAAACACTTAAACTGGTTTTCACTTCATGGGCCTTGGCACCAAAGGCAGCTAAATATCATGGTTGAATACTGCATCTGCAAGAGCAGTTTACAGCAAGATAACACTTGTGTCTGTTGTCAGTCATGTAAACACGTACAAAAATTGCACTTCTGAATCTGCATGCAGCCGTATTCACCACCATCTCATGACCAATCTCATGGTGATGATAGTGGGTTGGCGGCACGTTCACTTCTGTGACACTGCAGTTTTTAGCAAAAACGCCTTTATCCGATGATCAATAGTATCGATAGACCGTTAAAAGCTGAAGCTGCATGTACCTTGGTAATTCAATCGTAAAAATGACCCCTCGCAGTTGCAATGCATAGTTACTGCGGTGTTTTCCCGTCCATGCTGATTATTTGAAAACTATTTGAAAAATATTTGGTACTTCAAATACACACTATTCGATTCGGCTTGAAGATTATGCGATTTGTTCTTCGAATTTTTTTAATATTCGCACACCCCTACAAGACAAGGTGGCTGCTTGCAAGCTCTCAACATCAATGCATGCAACAGCTTTTTGTAATAGTAGGCATTATGTCACATTAGGATATTGAGACCATGCCAAAGACAGGCTTTCTTGACAGAGCACAATAGCAAAGGTCAGTGCACAGGTTTAGCAATGTATTAAATATATATACTTAATAAACATGACACAAACAGGCATTCTATGTATAATAACCAAGATTATCGCCTAAGAACTATCCTGCAGTCACTCTACTTGTCACTCCCAAGTGACCCACAATCCATACTTAATATTAATCCATGTTAATTTAACTGACTCAATGCTTCATAACTCTTGTGTATTTGAGACAACCTGAAGATAAAGGCCCAATCAATGGTCACCAATGGAATGCATGACTGCTACAGGAGAAAAGAATGCGTTTTTTTTTAAATAAAATTTTGAAGTTCACGAACCTGAACAATCGGTGCCCCTCTCTACCATGCTGGCCTCATTTACCTCCTCAACAATGTCTGCACTAGATAATTAGTTTGATTAATTTATATTAGATATATATTAGGAGCAAAGGTGTGCACTAGCTTATTAGTTGGAGCCAATCACTTGTCCAAAATCAGTGACATTGTTTAAAATCATCCGTCAACTTATCTTCACACAGCTGCTGCCTAGACAGCACGACAGCCCAGATGGTAGAACCAGTTCATCCACAAATGCAGTGGGGATGGGTATGGTTTGTAGGGTTTAATGTATCAAAGCGACTGAAGCTATGAGAGATGCCGCAGTGGAAGGGTTCAGATCATTTCGACCAGCTGGGGTCCTTTAATGTGCACTGACATCACACAGTACATGAACCGCTAGCATTTAACCTTCATCAAATTGCGACCATCACAGCGGAATAGAACCCACGTTTTTCAGGTCAGCAGACAAGCGACAAAACCAATAGGCCACTGAGCCGGCTGGTAGAGATGGGGTACGATTCCCAGACTACAACTAAATTTCTTCAGCTGTTAAGCTGCATGCAGTTCAGTGAATACACAACACTTTAATGATAAAGCCAGCCACGCAAACTGCATGTGTTACTGAACTGTGGTATGGCCACATAAGCAAGATGGAGAAGGTCCATTATTACGCATAACCAACTCGGGTAAAAAATTGTCACGCGAGATCCCGAACCGTAATATGGAAGTACTCATAGCCCACAATTAGCCTGATGCCATAAAAAGAGCCCTGCAATAATGACTGCCTTTTTTTGCTTGGTGAGGTAACAAAAAAAAAACGAGACGCGTGACCACAAAATACAGAGCCACACATCTCTTGTGTGGGCATATGCATTTCCTTGTCCTGCTTTTTTTTGCAATGTACCTTTTTTATGTCAAGAACTGCATGTTAAAAGCAATTTTGGCATACCTTGCACAGCGGCGTCTGCCGGCGACACATCTTTTGCAACAATGAAGGCCCTTTGGCTCATGGGCACCTGAGCTACAACCTCTTGAAATACTTCCAAGCTCCATCCGATCTAGAAGGAACACCTGTCGCAAAACAACAGCACCATAAGCTCAAACAATGGCTACGCAACTTACATTTCCTTTGTCTAGAAATGGGGTTAATCAAACAAACATTTCATCTTGCCACTGTAACAAAATGAGTTACTTGGGAGAGTTAGTGGAAACTCGAAGTTGGTGCACACCTTCAGACATCACACTACGGATAAGTGCTGCCAGAGCCCCATAGTACAGCAGCCTGTGTGGTAGTACTCATTAAATGATCAAAGGTATCCACTTTCCTTCAAAAGTGGGAGCAGAGCTGCCTCTGCTATGAAAAGCATGTCATCCTCACACCTGAATGCAAGAAGAAGCAACTATAGCCATCTGATTTTCTTTTATTGTTTTACATTTTAAAGCAACAATATTAACATTTTTTTTCTTTTCAAGTAGAACACAATACATTTTGTATTGCTATTTGTACCCAAGTATCCACACAGGCTTCCCCTGTTATGGTTGCCATATCCTCTTTCCAACCACACTTGTGCTATGACTAGTTCTGCTAGTTAACCTGCCACTTTTCTGCTTTATTCTATCTTCTTGTTGAACAAAGGGTAACTAGACACATACGGAAAACTATGAATGCATGTTAAACAAACAAGTCAATTGTAGCTAATAGATGCACACTTATTCAAGGCAGCCAAGCACCACATGGAGTGTGCTTTGACGATGGAATTATGTGTAAGAAAGTTGGAAGGCAAGATATTCTCAAGTGGTTTCACTTCAGAATATCGATGCGTTTTGAAACACATCATCATCTTAGAGCTGTTGCAGTGGTGAAACAAGCATGTCACCTTTCAGTACACATACTCATGTATTAAAGAAGCTGATCTGACACAACAAAAACCACTTCAGAGGCAGTGTGAGATGTAGACTTACCATGCGGTTTCAATATGAACTAAAATAGTCAACATACCATATGTGGCAGGTCAGGCTATATTTGTATCAACATTGGATTCGAAATTAAATGACCAGGCTATTTTCATTCAATTTTAATAGCGCGCTCTTCTCCATGTGTATATCATGGTCGAAAGACATTTTTAGAATTTGTACTCGCAGCATGCTTACACATCAGGCATGCCTCAAGCAAGCAAACATAAAAACAAAAAAGATTTAAGAGTAACTATGAATGCAGACCATGCCCCAGTATGCGCACAACTGAGCCATAGTTACAGTGAGGGCATATAGCACGTTTCTTCACCTGTAATGTGCAAAGTTTATTCTTGACAACTATGCATTGTGTTGTATGAAAGCTCCTTAAATTGCAACCATAGGCAGCAGTGGTTAGGCTTCCTTTATTTTTTGCTTCTTGAAGCCAGGGGTTGGGTACAATGATGTTGCACTGTCATCCACTATGCTAAACAATTCGCAACGAAACATTAACCGAAGATGCTTTTTCACCTGAAAAGCCTCTTTATCAGGCTCGCCATCACAGTAGCACCAGCAAAATAGCTGCGCAGCATCAGAACACTAAAACTCCAGCCAGAGAGAAACGCAACAAAATTAAACCTGCAGGTGCTCTGGATTGCACCGGCCATGTTCACGACTATGACCCCTCAAGTTTATCACCAGGACAATGATGGCATGCTTTAGGTCTTCAATTAAATTTTACGAGTTGGCCAGCTTTTGTGCCTCTATGGTGTAAGCTTGGAGCATTTTTTTGTCTAAAATGCTGTTTGGTAGAGGAAAAGCAGGAAAAACCACTCTCAGCACAATTTGGCGCAGCTGTTAGCTGCTTATCGGCTGCACTAGTTATGCAACAATGTTGCATAACAACGTAAAAGCCCTAAAATGCATACAAATGTTTTGGTTGGGAAATACAGGCAAGCAATTGATTACCCACGTCGAGTTGTTACCTTTGCACTGCTTGAACTGCAGATACCTTACACTTCCGCTTGCTGTTAACGTGTGGTGTTGTTTCAGCAGTGAGCATTGTCTTGATGGCATAATGTGCTCTTCAGATATTGAAGAGAGGCAGGACTGCTGTTTCTGCAATGATGAAAGGAACTTTACCATTCGGCACCCAAAATTTATTTGCGCTCATAAACCAACCAAACTGCTTCTAAAGGCAGTTTGGCTGGTTGGTTTATCAGTTTAGAGGTAAATAACAGCTCTAAAGAGATACACCACAGTTCTAAAGACCAAAACAGTGTCGGCCTTTGAACGATGCTTAGCAATTCTGATACTGAACTGCAACAGAACCCTTTGCAAGCAAACTCATTTCCTAACGCAGGTGATGTTTTCCACTGCAAATCATGGTGCTCTCAGAAATGATTAGAAGTGAAATGTCTCTAACTGAAAAAAAAAGTTGGTTCATCTAAATCCGGATTTTTAGGTATCAACTGTGATCCTTTCGAAGAGGGAGTGAGAACGAAGATGGTAGGTCGCGCCTTTTAAACTTCAAATAGAACTGAAGAGAAAGAACGCAACTTCTTTATAAAACTTAGAATAACAGAGAGCTGAGCTAGTTGGTAAGTATTCATTCTAAAAAGACGGGGTGTGCAAGCACGGACACAAGAAAGAACAGGTTTGCGGTGTCCTGACTTCTTTCTTGTGTCCGTGTTTGCATGCTGTTTTTCTTTATAAAGCTTTTCTTTTCTTTTTTTTTTCTTCGTGTGACTAGGATGTCAGAGAGGGCTGACAGTACACATTAGTGGCCTCACTATCTTGCGTATGTGAAGAGCAGGCATATAAATGGCGGGCAGGTTTCATTTTGAGCAGTTCGAACTGTTCTAGAAATTTTGAATTACCAAGATTTAAAGAGTAGTTGATTGTGCTGGTACGTCTCGGTCGCTAGTTTCAGTTTCTCAGAAACCAATTTTGTGGCTTGCCTACTCTGAATGTTTTGGCTAAGGCGTCGCGTTGTCAAGTGTAGGTTTTGACATCATTGTTGTGATGATGCTCCTGCTGTTTTTTTTTCTATTTTCCCCACTGTATGCTGCTTGACAGTCTGAACAACTGGTTTGGTAGATAACCCCTTTACTTCTACAGTAATACCTCGTTAACTCGAAGTAGTAAAAACCAGAAAAATTTTCGAGTTAAGCAGATTTTCGAGATAAGCAAAGTTGCGCAAATTCTATTGCGAAGTCCAGTTGTATCTAAAAACGTTATCACTACCGACCACTTTCTTAACAGGAGGGCCTAACTGGCTCTGTGTAAAGAATTCAAAGAAAAATAGTAACATACCAGAGCTGTCAACCAGCTGTGTTTTTCGGCGCTGCCTTTGTATTTTCGGCACTGCCTCGCCGTAACACTTGCACCTAGCAAAGCTTTCTCGAGTTGCTTAACACACCGCATGTGGCGATCATCCGCACCGCTGCACTTTCGCATCAAGCAAAACACGTTTCTTGTCTCGGCTGATGTCGTCACCCCTGGAGTAGCTGCGTCGACACTGCCGCGATCACCGTGCGTGACACCAAGTTGTTTCACTTAAATGGTCAAACCAGTCGATGTTGCAGGTGAGATCAGTGTAGCCCACCACTAAGTCCAGAGAATCGGCCTTCTCTGTCAATGTTGTGACTCGAAGGGGCTCCTCTCGCACGGTGCAACCACACAATCAGCGCCGATTTGACGTCCGGAACTTCGAGCCTCGAATCCGCTTCTTTGGTTAGTGCTACCTTTCTTTGCAGCATCAGTGACTTGCTTTGCTTTTGGCGGCGTTATCCTCACCACATCGCACGACCGACGAGAAAATGAGAGCGACGTGTCTTGCGTAAATAAAATGCTGAAATCGCACTGACGGTAAACAAAACGACGTGTGCGACCCATGCTATTTTGCAGAGCCTTCCTCTGTGCACGTCTATGGCGTCACATGACGTGACAAAGGGGTGCTTGACAAAGTCGTTGTGCCGCTAGGTTCCGACTTCACTTTCGGGAACAGTGTCCACTTCGTCGAAAGCGCGGCAGCCTCGCGCGAACCTTGTGAAACGTAGACATCTTGCCGCTAGCATTTTGTGAAACGGTTCAGCGACAAAATTTTTGTTCCACTCTCACTCGAGATTTTGAGATAACCGGAAGTGGGCACGGAAATACTTCGAGATGAAGGGCAATAAATACATTGCACCTATGGGAAATCGTTCGGTACCGAAAAAATTTCGACTTAGCCGATTTTTCGAGATATGCGAGTGCGGGTTAACGAGGTATTACTGTATATGCTGTAGCATGGATTTTGGGGGTCAGTAGAAGGATGATATTTATATCTTTCTTTACAATTCGGCTGATGACTGCACTGGTACCTATACATATATGGGAGAGATAAATCAACACAAGATACTTGTTTTTGAGCATTGTTCTTGGACATGATTTCTTCCTGTCAGGTTGTCTTATGAAGGAACAGATGTGGGCAGGCTGTTTCTTTTTTTTTTTGAGTTTAGTGAAAATCAGACTTCATTTGCTTCTGTCAGATTCTAACTTACAATGCTTTTCATTTATTCTGAATAAGCTATTGACAACTCATGCTTTTGACTTACTGGATGGCTCAAACTGAAATGCACGTGGTGGTGTGAATGTGTTCGTTTGTGGTAGATAGAGAACTTTTGCCTCCTGTTTCGGTTACTCATACATCGAAGGAATGGGAGTGATTCATTGAAAAATGAACTGAATATGCACTAAGTTTAGGTGGATGTCTGACTTGTGATGTCACTATAATTCACATACAGTCGGCCACGAAATAATATGGACCATGGGAGCACGTGCCAAAATTTCCATCTGCGCTGTTTAGTGGTGAGTCATCTGCTGTCAAGAGTGCTGCTCTGGAGAATGCGTGGCCACAGCTATGCTTTCGACAGCGGATGGCTTGCCCCTAGACAGTGTACACGGCAATTTCATTACACACTTGTGTGGCCCGTATTATTTTGTGGTCAATTGTACCTGAGAGACTTTTCGTTTTGGGTGAAATCTGTTTTTCATGGTGACGCTCCAATGAGGGCGCCTCATCAGATTTTACATGAAACGAAAAGTCTTCCTCAAGTACATTAATGAGAACCAACAGACAATCAAGCCAAGGAAGCTATAGGGGATGTTATTTGTAGTAATTAAAAAAATTAAAGTGGACAAAAAGACAACGTGCTGCCAGCATCGACCGATATCACAGATACACTCAATAAAACGGCCAGGAGAAAGACCGTTGCCGTAACTCAATCGGTAGGACATCGGATGCATTATTCGAAGCTTCCATATTCGGTCCCTGCTGGTGGCATACAAATAACGTCCCCAATACTATTCTTGGCTTTACTGTCTGTTAGTTGTCATTAAGGTTGTCTAACAAAGAAGAACGAGCCCTTTAGTCCCTTCTTTTGTTCATTCCTCAAGTACATGACATACAGTGACATCACAAGTCAAGCTTACACAGGCATCTAAACTTCGTAAAACTTGATATTCAGTACACTTGTGGATGCGGAAATATGGAGCAGAGAGTCTGTATTAACTCATTGTCAGGAAGTTTTGCTGCAGTTAAAAAGTAATGTGAGATGTATATAGTGTGAAATGATGTGTACAGCTGGCGACAAAGTTGCAAAAAAGTTTCTTTTTGCACATGTTTAGTCGTAAACTTAGCATTGAGGTGGTCCTAGTAAAAATATGGTAAACAACGCATTTACTAATAACCTTCATAAAATAATTTTTTGTTTTAAGCAAGAAAAATATTTTTGAAGTGTTCTGCCAGTTTCTGTGCTTGCGTGTGTTTATACCTCATAGCAATGCGTCCCAGCGGCATGTACAAGCTGCGCGGACACGAGGAACATTTTGACAACATAAGCAGCTTTGTACGTGCCTATTTAAATGGTTTACTATTGAGTGTTAGCCTGAGTAAACAAGAAATCCAGCCCCTACTTAGAGTGCGTTTAACCACGTGCAGCTATCCGCTGACTGCTCGCATAGTGTGCTTGCGCAGCAGCACATTACCTATACGCTAGGATTGAGAAGCGGGAAGAACACTATGATTAAGAAAAGGATCTATCAAAATAAAAAAAAGGATCTGTTGCATGGTGAATAAGTTGCAGTTATGAACCAACACATGGTCAATGGTAAAACATGGTCACTTAAATATGAATGTGTTGGTTCATGACTGCATCTTATCATGTTTTATCTTGATAAGATCTTTTTCCTAATCGTAGTGTCCTTCCCACTTCTAAATCTTAGCGCATAGGTAACGGGGTGTTCCACACATCGGTATTACGTCCCGGTGCTGTAAAAGCACACTAATGGGGCCGTCAGCGGAGAGCTGCATGTGGCGACCACATGCACTCTAGTATGGTTCGACTTTCTCGTTGGCTCAGGCTAAGACGCACTAGTAGATCATTGAAATAAGCACGGACAAAGCTGCTTATCGTGTCTAAATCTTCCGCATGTCCGTGCTGCTTGTACTTTCCGCTAGGACGCATTGCTACGAGGTATAAACATGCGCAAGCACACAGACTGGCAGAACACAACTCCAAAAATATTTTTCTCGCTTAAAACAAAAAGTCACAGTTTCGCCGCAAGGGCGAAGCAATGAATGCGATAGCAAGGAACTAATGCTATACGAAGTGAGGCTCGCCAATGGATACTCCCAGTTTGAACAGCGCTTCTGTTGCAAAGGCGGCCGAAGCAGCGAAGGAAACTAGCGTGCTTCAAGTGTCGAGCTGTGACACTTGATAGTTCGCGCTCATCTTCTGTTTGTTCGTTTAGCGGCGTCCCTGAGCTCGAGTGACATTCGTACGCGCCGTAACATGAGCGCGGACATCACGGTGAAAGCGTGAAACATTCCTCTACCCCGCGCCGCGAGAAAACCGCGCGAGCAGACAGCGGAAGGGCAAGCTTCTCCCATGCGCAAATATAAGAAGCGAGGGAGCTCGCCGACGACTTTTAAATGCGCCCGTCGGGCTCCTAGCGCCACCTCGCTGGTAATGAAGAAACGCTTATTATCGCCTTCTGTCTCTGAGTCCGCCCAGCGCTAAATGGTGTGTATATAACGCTCGCCGTTAGCTACGTGGAGGATCTGCGTTTCGTGGCGTAGTGGATAGCGCCGCTCGCTGCGGAGCAAGAAGTCCCTGGTTCGATTCCGCGCTTCGGAAGCATTTTTCTGAGTTATTTTTCTTTGGGGCCTTTATATATATATACATACTTATACATATACGGTGCATGACGGCGGCGACGGCGACGGCAAAATCCAGCCGAGACTGTCCATATAATTGCTATCGCAATAAAAAATTATTTTATAAAGCTTTCTCACTCAGTAGCCAATGAAGCTTACTAGTAAATGTGTTACTTACCACATTTTTACTAGGGCGACCTAAATGCTAAATTTACGACCAAACATGTGCAAAAACAAACTTTTTTTGCAAATTTGTCGCCAGCTGTACGCATTATTTCACACTATATATATCTCAAATTATTTTTTACCTACAGTAAAACTTCCTGACAATGAGCTAATACAAACTAGCATATATCACTGAATGTTATCTTTGTATTAAAAAATCACCAATGTAGACCATATTGCCCATATTAAAGGCAGTATAAAAAAACCACTAAAGCGTAAAAGTTTGTAAAACTTAATTTAAGTAAATATCCTACCATCGTTCTACAGGGGAAATTTTGTCCTAACCAAATTTAGGAAACGCAGATTTTCTGACAACGCGTTTCACGAGCCGTGGTTTCTAAATAGCTTTCCGCAAAAAATTACATGCTGCTTGAGTTCCCATTGAGTTTACAATTCCCTTCTCGGGCTGCTCGTGCCTTTTATCAGACACCGCGGAGAATATGCACTTTCGCCCGACGGTGATCGCACGCGTGAAGGCTGCAGCGCGCCACGATTTCACGGTAGATCGTCTCGTCTTTCGGCGCAGCGGCATACCGGCAGCGTAAACAGAGGCTCACCTAACGGCGCCAGCACTAAGGGAGACACACACATGGAGCGGCTGCGCTCCGGCACTGACAAGCCCGAACACTGCTGACAATCGCAATATTCTTGTCCTTAATTCCTTGCGCAGGTGCAGAATAAAGCATAATGCGACAACTGCGGCGAAGTTATCAGCGCGAAACGAAAACCACAAGCTCGAGTTGTAAACAGACCTACACGATCATTCCGCGATTTCCCGTAAATGCTGCATTTTGTTCGCTCACTTTGAACTCCGCCTCAAAAAACATGCACAGTACAAGCCGCAAAGGTAAGAATCATACTAATTATATCTGCGTAGTGCGGGGATCAAAGTTTAACGAAAACATCGGTGTAACCCGTACATTTCCCCGCCTTTACGAGGCGGCCTCGTCTCGGATATTGCTGAGCGTGAGCATATGACAACAGATCGATTTTAGCGGCACGAGCTACAACCACAAAGGCGAATAGATGGGAAGTCAACCACTCACCTCGAAGACGTAGAGCGTATGAAAAAAGCAGCTCCTGCAGGGTCCCGCCGTCTCGCTTCGTGCGTACGGCGTTAGGGTTAGCCGTTGAGGGGGTAGCGGCCGTGGACGAATGAGTCAGCGAGTGACGATCGCAGTGCGCCCAGGTGCGCCCTCTCGGTTGATATGTCGAATGGATTTCTTTCCGCGACGGCCTCCTGAACTGCCGTTTGGGATCAAATACAGTTTCGTGCAATAACAGAGGTGCAAAACGCGTAGTCGCAGCGATGGTATGCGACGACCATGTTGGTATGAATTCCTGGAAGTCATCCGTATTATAAGAGATACTTGCGGCCGATTTTTGCCATGAAGGAGGAGACGCTTGTGTTTTGCACTATTCAGCGAAAAAATATTGTTTTACGTGTGCTGTGTTCATGATATTCGCGAAGTATTGGAGTCATTCCGTATTGCAAGTCACTACTTGCTGCCGATTTTCGTCGTGAAGGAGGAGACGCTTGTGTTTTGCAGAATTCAGCGAAAAATTATTGTTTTAAGTGTGCTATGTCCATCATATTTGCGAAGGATTGGAGTCATTGTTTTTCCTGGATACTGTATCCGCTTTCTTGGTTCCTAAATACGGAAATTTCTTTGAGTGTGCGTGCTGTAACGCATGGGCACGGCAAAAAAGAAGCCGGTGGTACTTGCGCATGGGGAGTCGTCCTCATTCGAGAAGCATTTTATGAAGTGATGCAGTGGCGTACGTGCACGTACTGTTTTATTGCATCTCTATAAAGGCAGAGGGCATCCTTAGCCAACCATATTATTATTTTTTACGTTGTACGTAGCATGCATGTAGCGTTATTCAGGTCATGACGTGTCTTTCATATTCGTCATACAGTCATGTAAACCTGTAAAATTATTTTCATCTCTCTTCTCTTCTGTCCGCAAGACAAACTTGAAACTCCGGTAACAGCCGTTGGCTTGGATACTATTTAAAAAAGGTTGGAATCAAAGCGAGTCTTGTTTTAAAGCAGGCCACTATGCATATCCAATTACAATGTTCAAAGGCGAAGGCCGCAATGGTCAAACTCTGTGTTTGCTGTATCAACGAATTCTTACGCTTTTGTAAATATTGAAGACTATATAATCGCATCATTACATCATCACATTATTAAGTGGTCTGGCGGTTACGTGATCTCCAGTAGTCAGGTTACCAAGAGAGCTACTAATCTGATTACCTTTTTTTTTTTCATCGAGGCAACGCAGGTAAAAAATGCTCATTTATTCTTTTAGAACTGCTTCCTTCCACGAAGACTAGGTCATTTGAAGAAATAAATTTTTGTAGAAGCTGTTGGGCGTCCCAGCAAGTTTATATCAAATTTCGGGTGTAGTGACTTCATCGAATATTTTCAAAGAAGTCGCTACGCGATGTATATGCATTGCAATAATTTAAAACAAAAATGATGCAGGAAAACTGAACCATGAAAATTATCAGCGTTGCAATGTATATACCTGATACGGGCCGCAATTTCCCGCAAGTTGGAAAAGTGATGGACAGGCAGCATTAGTGAGGCATCATATGACGACAATGGAAACTGCGCACGTGCCCTACTGGGTGTTCGCTATTATGCATAGGACCACTTGCGACTCATCTGAGCTGCATTGAACTTAGGCAGACGTGGGCGTTTCTATCTGAAGGTAACAAGACCCCATAGAGACGAGTCCCTGCCATTAAATTGTCTATCACGCGTAGAGGTTCAACCGGCTGCTTCGTTACGATGTGCACTCGCCCAAATGCTGAAACCGCACCCGTTCGCTCATTCGCCTAGCACGTCTCACGTTTCGGTCATTATAGCGAAAGTGTGCATTATTGCAAAAATTGCAAGAAGGGGAGGTGGTCTCGCGGTTCAGTGATATCAAGTACTCAGGATACAGCGAGCCCTAACAATATCATTACATCTTTTTTGTTTAAGCACCATGTTCAGACGTAGCTTATCTGCTCCGTGAAACAGTAGTATCATGTAATGTGCCTGTACACAAGATTGATTTTCCTGCCGGTAGTAATATATATTTTATGGTAGAGGGAACCTGATGCAAGGGCATGTGCGTCACGGCTCACTCGCACGTATGTACCTAGTTTTGGGCACGTGCTCGAAAATGACAAGTTACCACAACCATAGTGTAAACGCGAAAACGTTCCGGCACCCCATACGAGCGCCTTGTTCACAATAAAAGCCATGAGAATGACACAGCGTACTTAAGTACGCTAAGTACGTGACGAAAGTAGCGAGAGCACATTGTCGTCAGAAAACGGCGCATGGCCTCGAATGCCCTCGCACAACACATGGAATCTACATGCCACCAAATTTACTGGTCAAGTGCACGTGTTCTGGCCAAGGAATGGAAGATTGCATCACTCCTGCACCTGGACTCCCTGCATATACAAAATAATGAGCATTGGCTGAATAGGAGTAATGGGACGCTTGTGACAATCTACTCTCGCTACTTACGTCACGTACTTAGGCGTACTTAAATGCATTGTGCCATTCTTATGGCTTTTAGATGCAAAGTATCTTAAGGCGGAGCTCAATCCGGTGGTGGTGGTGGTGGTGTGCGGCGTGACCACCCTTACTGCGCATGCGCATACCCTCTCCACACACCTCCTCTCCACTTTCCCTCTCCCCTTCCCCTCTCCGCTTTCCCTCTCCCCTCCCCCTTTCCACTCTTCCTGTGAAACGCTGGCTAGACATGCCGAAATTCTCTCCTGCGCAACGCCGCGATGAGCTCGAGCGCATGCGCGTCCCCTCCGCTTCTCTCTCCTCTCCCACGCTGCCCCCCTCTCGCCCGCCTGTCGACCGCGTTCCCCGCTCGCCCTGTGAGAATTAACGGCCAGGCTAGATGGAAGATACGACGCGCGTAGCGTCCCTCTTCGCGTTCCACGACGCGAGGTCGGTAGCATGCCCAACGAACGCCAACGGAACGCGATCGTGCAAGTGCTCCGGCTTCGCATCGCCTCAGGTCCCCTTTAGCGGGAGATGGTGTAATTTTTTATTGTGAACAGCGCTCCCGGAAGGGGGGCGGAATGGTCAAGTAAGCATACTGTCCTTTTTGGTTGGTGAGTCTTTTTGCGATAACATTATGCATTTCCCCGGCCATACGGATTGCCGCCAAATTCTCAATTTCATCTTACCAAAAATAATTGTAACCCTTGCAACCCTACCATGTTACATAGCTCCATTGTGGTTCCAGGATTGCGAGCAACCTCAATTTTGTTACAGAGCTAACGCTTTACGCATAGTCATTTGAAAACTTCCTGTAGCCAGATTACATAGAAGGAGAGACGACGACAGATTCGTCCAAGGTGGGCGGCGGCCTTAGTCCTTAATGCCGTGGGCTTGCGCTGACAGCTTGGCACTGTTCGCCAGGGGTTGCTCGTCTTGATGTAATGAGCTTGTCAGCTGGGCGTCTCACTGCTCGAGGTTTGGTTTCTTGACGGGAGGTATCGATGGGTTGCGCCTACACTACTCTAAGATACGGTTGAGTGCATGTCTCGCAGAGCAGAAGGTAGAGTGGCTTTGGGAGCTTGCGGCATATATCGAGTGCAAGAGGGCATCGTGACCGAATGTGCCGGTCTGAAATTTCCTGAACAACGCCGTCTCTTCTCTTGTACAGTTATGATGCGGGGGCGGGTAAATCGTTCTACCCCGTTGGTAGTGGCTTAGAATGTATGCATACTTTGCCGCGATGCCTTCAGATGGGCCGACCAGTTCTCGTGAACCTCTTGATATACACCGGAGAATAAGATCTTTGGCAGCCGCATGAGCACCAAGTAATCCGCCAAAGATTCGTGCCCAGGTGCGCAGAAAATATAAAAATCTCGACTTTTTCTCTGCACTGAATTTTTCTCTGATCTCTTCAGGATATCCAATGCTTATCTGTAAATGTGACCCGATTGGTAGCTTGTGCCTGTGTTGATGGTGATGGGACTTCAATTGCGCGTTGTGGCTGATTTTCGCTTAAATAATGTTTGTTACGCAAATTCAAGAACAAAGCAACACGAACAAATAACTACAGAGTAGAATAGGCTTCGCCATTGACAACTATAGACCGCGGACTGCCAATTATGCGGTTGTCAAAGACGGTTTAGGCCTCAATCATGCTAACATTAGGCGTAATGGCAGACGGAATAAAAAAAATGTTTGCCACACCGCCCTGCGAACGTGAATGTCCAGCGAAGCTATATCAAATACCACACATGCTGATGGGGGAGGGCGTATACTTCATTAATAACTTAGAGTAATGGTATAGATAATCGCTTTGTAGTCGCTGTTGTGGACCGTTATTGGTTGTGGGACCGCTTTAAGCAACACGAATTTGTGCCTTTCGTACAGCATTGCATTCACGCTGTCCGTCTCATGTCTTTAATTTCCGTGGTCTACCCATGGCAGTCTTGGAATGAACTAAATGAGTTGCTAGATGGGTCTTCCTTTTACATACGATAGCGGGAAACACATGCGGGTAGAAGGAAGGGCCGCTTGACGTCTTTCGAAGCTCTCGTGTGAAGTGCAAAGCAGCTGCAACCTAATCTTTACCAGGAGCGCGTGGAAGGGTGTTCCCATTGTTCACAGGCGCCTTATGACCCAGCACGCTGCTTGTTTTGTAGTTTTCTATACTGAAAAGAATACTAAGGTCTGTGATGTATGTATGATTGCAAAGAAAGATATGCCGGTTGCTTACAATTGTTAAAGGTCTAAACCACCCAGACGTCGAAATTTTCTTGTGGCGTTGCAGTTGTGCGCGAGTCTACAGCGAACGCGTTCGTCGGCTCGTCTGTTCACCTATCCGAAATCCCTTCCTCAGCGTCCGAGGTGAAAACGCAAGGAACGCGTGCATCCGCTATAGCAGATGAGCAAGCGAGCACAGCGTCTGTTGGTGGTTTAGGGTCCTGGCGTTTCGTTTTTTAATGCACGGACGCAAAACCGTTCCGGGGTATCGGTATACAGCTTCACTGTAAGACAAGAAGCGTTTACTCAGCCCAAACTTGTTCGTATTTCAATTCACTATGGCTGCGCACATTTCCCAAAAGGCGTTTATTTCTCGCTTTTTAACTCTTTCTGTCTCTGCTTATTTCTTTCTCTGTCACTCTGCCTTTTTCTCTCTTTCTTCCTTTTCTTTCGCACTATTTTTGTATTTATTTATCTCATTGTTTCTCTATCTCTTTGTGTAGTCGGTCTCTCGCCTTGCATCTTTTTCTCTGTTTCTATTTCTTTCTGTGTCTCCTTGTCTCTCTCTCTCTCTCTGTACTCGTTCTCCCATCCTCCTTTCCCTCCTCCTCAACCTCACCTCTCTTTCCCACAGCCTTGCTGTAGGCCACTACAGGAGGCTTTGCTCTGCTCTGCCAGCGTGCATGGATAGCCGAGTGGTTAGGACGCTCGCATTCAGATCTTGGGTGTACGCGCGTTCAAATCTCGTTTCGACAAAAAACTTTTTCGACAAGAGATTCTCGCTTTTACTTTCTTTCTTTTTCTATATCTCTCTCTCTCTTTCTTTCACCGTCTCTGTACTCGGGCTCTCGCCCATCAAGTGTTGGCGCTTGATGGACGAGACCCTTGCCGGAAAAATCACCTCACGTCTTCTGGTAGCGAAGAAGACGAGGGAGAAGAAGCAAAAGATGGCGCGTGCCATTTCATGATGATGGTCATTTTCTCTCTACTACACATGGCCAACCTCCACCTTAGCAGCTCTGCTGTAATAATAATAATAATAATAATAATAATAATAATAATAATAATGATAATAATAATAATAATAATAATAATAATAATAATAATAATAATAATAATAATAATAATAATAATAATAATAATAATAATAATTTAGTTAATTCACATTCCATAAATATTTTATTATTGAGCTAACCTGGCGTTCTGAAGAGGAGGAGGAAATAACTTTATTACGAGTCCTGCGAGTTGGTGGGGCGGGCCGATGGCCCCGCCTAGGAGACGGCCAGGAGTCCTTGAACCCTGGCGGCTTCCTCGGCCCGCTGGACGGCCCAGAGCTGATCCTCGAGGGCGGAGCTGAGCAGCGCGGCTTCCCAGCGTGCGCGAAGGCTGTCACTAGAGGCCGCTTTCTCGGTATTGGGACTAATCCCTCGGCATTCCCATAACATATGCTCCAGAGTGGCTCTGGATTCACATTGTTTACATTGGTCCGTTTCGTATATATCCGGATAATGATGTGCGAGAGCGCGGGATTCGGATACGTCCTAGTTTGTAACCGCCGCCATTCGACAGACTGCTTTTTTGTCAATTTTGGGTGAGGTGGCGGAAATATGCCCCTCTGTAACCTATAATGTTTTGTGATGTCGCTGTATCTGGTCATTCGGTCTTCCCACTCCCATTCGTCTACCGCGCCGTCACGTCCGGAGGGTGCTGCGGCGGCACTTGAGATCGCAGCTCGGTCCGTAAGCCCTCGAGCCGCGTCGTGTACCGCGCCGTTGTTGCTGTCCTCCGCGAGAGCGTGAGCGGGTGTCCATGTAATGAATATATCTCTTTTGCACTCTTGGCCTCCTACAAGCAGAATGCGTAGTGCCTCCGGGGAGATGCGGCCGTTGGCAAAGTTCCTTACAGCCGTCTGAGAGTCGCTGACTATCACAGTTGCGTGTGTCTGAGCTACCGCGAGCGCTATGGCTACCTCTTCCGCTGTCTCGTTACTTGTGGTGCGTATCGTCGCACACGTCTTACAGCGTTTGTCGCTATCGAGTACGGCTGCCGTAAACCCCCGTCTGCGCTTGTATCGAGCAGCGTCTACGAATACTGCGTCCTTGTCATTGCCGAACTTCTTCTGTATTTCCCTTGCTCTTTTCTCTCGTCGGTCTGTATTGTGTTCTGGGTGCATGTTCTTTGGTATGGGGAGTATTATCATTCTTTCCCTCGCCTCTCTTGGGATGTCCACCTTGACGCCGTGTTGCGTGTGATAGCCTATGCCTAGGCGCTCTAGGATATGTCTTCCTGCTCGTGTCTTAGAGAGACGTTCATATTGTGCCGTACGTTGCGCTTCAATGAGCTCGTCTATCGTATTGTGCAGGCCTAATTGTAGCAACTTGTCCGTGCTGGTGCTAATAGGCAGCCCTATGGCTAGTTTGAATATTTTCCGAATGAGGCATTCTAGTTTGATCTTCTCCGCGACCTGCCATTTCAAGTACGGTGCTACGTATACTATTCTGCTTATGACGAAGGCCTGTATTAACCTGATCGTGTTTTCCTTTCGCATACCGCTGTGTTTATTTGCTATTCTTGCGATGAGCCTCATTATTTGAGCTACAGTTGCCTCCAGTCTTCTGAGGGTTTCACCATTGTTTCCCTTGGCTTCGATGAGAAGCCCGAGTACCCTGATCAGCGTCCAGAAAAAAAAGCGCAATTCCTCTTTTCTTGTAATAGTTTTAAGCAGTCGTGTGGTTTCTCCAGCGATGGCATATAGGAAACAGTAAGTGTACACATTCTGAAAGCAGTCGCTCTTTCTGCGGAGCATTTTCACGCCACAAATATTGATTGTCAACTGGCTTGCTTCATTCAACCTCTCGGAAACTCTGCGAGATATAAGACCTGAGACGTCTTGCTTGAACCGCCGAGAAGTTTGGCGAGTGAGAAGAAATTCTCCGGATTCAAGCCTCGATCCATTGCATTTCTCTGCTTTTTTTTGTGTCCTTCAGCTTGAGTATATCGCACTACGACCCCGTCGAGATGCGCCACGAAAACGACCAACGTTGTGCATTTTTGCGCTTCGCATTGAATGTCACACGAGCTGGAACACACACTGCTTACGGATCTGAGGACGAGTTCACAAAACGTTTTTTCATAAATGCGTTTTGCCCTTGTTCAGCCGGTTTCGCTAATCTATGTCCCGCATCATGATTGCCTGATATACTATCTTACGAACATTTTTAGATAAAAAAATCCGTAAACAGAGGGCGGGTGCTCGAGCCGACGTTTCGACAAGTGGACTTGTCTTCTTCAAGGCTAGAACTGATTTCCTTACCTCATCAGTTCTAGCCTTGAAGAAGACAGGTCCACTTGTCGAAACGTCGGCTCGAGCACCCACCCCCTGTTTACGGATTTTTTCATCGCAAGCTTCCATCTTACACTTCCTGCCGTTTTTTGAACAATTTTAGAGAAATACATTGTTGTGAATACGCACCCTTACACGTTAATGCCGCCTGTTTTTTTCTTCTTTTCTTGTGCACTACTGCACAGTTCTTGTTCTACTCACGCCCGTAGAGAGCAAGAGTCTTTTGCCTTTATAGTTCAGTCTGTTCCTCACTGGTAGCTGATACCAGCGAACAAGTTTTATGAATCATCAATAAGCAGGCATTACTGATTCATGAAATTTGTTCAGCGTGAAATTCCAAATCAGTGCAGCAAACCTAGCTTTTGGTGTATGTCATCATTGTTACAGACTCCTAACTCCCTATCTTTAGTATGAAGAGTATACAGACGTTTATTACCATGTCGAATGGAAGCTAAACATAGGCAAGAACCAAGACTCGCGTTGTTGAAGAAACGCCTGTGTTTTCACACTGCATTGTACGAATACTGGACAGCAAACACACTTCGGGAACTCGTAATCATCTACTAACAAATGGGAATAAATCTAAGAATGAATGTGGCTCACATCACAAAGATTTGCGGAGCCCTAATGCAGACACACACGACCAATGCGCAAATATTGACTTTCTCAGAAAACGTTCCCTCATTCGTGTGTTTCGATGAGTCGTTTTGAAGGCATACGAAAAACTAGCATTCTACCGCAGATTCTCAATATCGTGTAAATGTTTATTGGGAGCAAAGTGAACACTGCGTAACAACGCATGCAAGATAAACAATTATTGTGTGATCAAAGGCAAGAATATTAGTGCAACGAATATAAACGAAAGCAAAAAAAGGTAGCAACAATACAGGACGGACTGAAAAGTATAGATACTATCGAGAGCATGGATTTTCGTGGGTACTACATATTCTTGTTTATTTTTTCGCAAATATTTTGTTATAAATAACATGGCGAATATTCTCCGAATTGCGTAGAATTTGGAAATACGCGCGCCAAATGGTCCGATACGCATCTGGACGCAACTATTTTGATATTTAAGCTATATGCGGCATGTATTTGGTGGGACCGGCTTGCATATTTTCTGCTGAAGGACGTCTCATCTTGTAGGGATGTTTCATATTAGTGTGTGTGTGTGTGTGTGTGTGTGTGTGTGTGTGTGTGTGTGTGTGTGTGTGTGTGTGTGTGTGTGTGTGTGTGTGTGTGTGTGTGTGTGTGTGTGTGTGTGCAAGCATTCGTGTGCGAATTTCTGCATGTTCAGAACAGATATATGCTGCCGCGTTCATAGCGCAAGGCTTCTTAATCATGCCAACCCCCGCCCCCCCTCCCCGCCGCCAAATGAAAAGAAACAACTGCACCACATCAATAAAACCATGCCTTATATTTAGCTAGGGCGACTCAAGTGCAACTCGTCGACTGACTGAATAAAAGCGGTTGCTGATTCCATAAATTGATCTGTATCTGTTTCGCTTTCTGCTAAGGCATTTAGAAGACCGAAGGACTTCACCAGACTCTCGGCTGCACAACTGCCGGTTATATAAGGTAGCATACAATAGGAATATTTGAGCACACATATTAAATTGTTTTCGCTTTAAGGAGTAAGTGCGTGATGCAGCCCACTTACACCTACCTTTACTAAAACTGTCTGGATAAAATTTGTGCCATTGTCACCAGATGTTCGGTATAGGTGCCAGATGGCTAAATTGGCACGACGATTGGTGCTTCTTTTAGTGGACCACTTCATTAAACATCTTTACGTTGTTTTGATGCCGGGCATTCTATACCCAACAGCGCGATAACAAATACTGCGAGTAAAACCAGGAAATTCAGGTTAATAACATTCAATTTATCATAAATAAAAGACGCAGGCACTACCTTGAATCGGTACTGAACATTGCTAAGCGAACTATATATGTCTATTGTCGCCTATTTCAAATGGCTGGACGTTTCTGTGAGCCGAAGATATTTTTCATATCTATCCAAATTAACGGGTCTTTTTGCGAGCATAACTATTGCACAGGGTAGGCTTTCTTGAATAGTTTACATATTTCTCTACAAGTGTGTCGGACTGTATCAAATTGTTGCTTCATGTTTTGGGAGACGTAGTTTGAATTTAGATGCATTTTTTGTATAAATAACAATGTTCTATCTAACCAAATTGTATCTTTTTATCTTTTTACTTTTTAACACTCTACAAAACAACTAATTAGTTGGAAATCGGAGACTGGCCTACAGAGTTTTAAGAATCTATTTTATTGCTCACAGCATAAAAAATATCGTTGGTCACATTTGCTGAATAGGTGAAAAACTAAACGTAATTCTGCAGAGCATCTGAAGAAGACCATGTACGCATGTTCTTCACTGCTTCCGGATAGGCTTTTTGCTACGCATGAAAAACGTAGACAAGAGAAAAGCACTTCTTGACCATGTGGCCCTGTGTGTATTTTTCTAAACTTTATTTCTAACGATACATTTCCTAACACTTGATATTGACGTTTAACCTTATTGCTATCTAGGTAATCGCAATAGGGAATGCTTCACTGTGGTCATTACAAAGACCTTTGTCCAAATGCGAAGATCACTTAGCTGTCGCGAAACGTTCATTGATTGCATTAACTCTAAGGTATAAAAGAAACACTCAGAGATCAGGAAGTGTAGTGCGGAAGCTTAACATTCGGTTCAAAGTGCCCTGGTGGAAATGAACAGATTCAGGATAAAACGTTGACCTAGTTCTTTCTTCGTTGTCAATATGTCGTTTCTGGAGCCACGTCACAGTGGCACCACTAGTGCTTACACGCTAAAGGGAACTACCGAGAGTTCCGCGGCGAAAGGACTCTCTGGATGGTGTTGCGAGGTAACATGGCCTGACACCACGAAAAGAACTTTCCGTAACGTGCCTACCTAGGTCTTCCCTTTCAAAGAAACAGCAGGACTTGTCGCAGAGTTTGCGCTCTGAAATCATTTGGTTCATTATAACGGCAGCGTCGCCGAAGCTTTATTTTTCTTGTCATATTGTAACATCGTTTACGGTTCCTTCCTGCCGTTACCTAGTTCTAGTGCGTATTTCAAATTTGTAGTTTCATCATTTGTTTTGAGCAAGCGCCATTTGCCGTGTCTGTTTGAACAGCCTTTCCCTTTAATATACCAACAACAGGCTAAATGTCTTGCTCCGACTACCGTGGAGTTGGGAAGAAAGGACAATTCAGGAAAAGTAGGCTGCGGAGCAGAAAACACTCCATTAAACGTTGTTAGTCTGCGCAAGCGGGCTCCGCGTACACTGGGATGCGACAACTTGGATATACTTAAGCAGCGCAACATTTAACCATTAGTCGCGCGTCTTGAAGGGCAGTAAAGAAATTCTGAAACAAAAATGAGATATAACAGAAAAAGGCGCCCTTCTCCGTTCTGTTTCTTGTTTTTACTTGTTGGTTACGCGTCTTTTTTTATTTCTGAAAAAATAAAGTGGGCTGAACAGTCCACATTTAACTCAAATAAAGCTTAGAAGTAGAATACATGGTCACACCATCATCCGTGCACTCAGAAGTGGTTTCTTACAGTCTGTGCAAAACAAAAAAAAAATCCGTATTTAGGAACACCGAGAGAAACATCGCTGACAAAATCTGTCGCTCTTTTCCTGGTAAGTGTTCTGACGTTTTGCACCTAGAAGTTTTCTGCTGCCAGCAGAATCTTGATGTTGCGATTGCGAAGCTCTTACTTGCAAGTGAAGCGGCATCCTTGGAGATCCCAGTTAAGAAATAGGCGCCAGCAGCGCTCGTGGCTCTCGGTAAAGTCTTCTTTCGTGTGTCTCATTTATCTACGGGGCACTCGCTTTACTTAAAACAAAAGTTTCTTAACTCAAGTGAAAGCCACACATCTTTCTGTTTTTTAAGTACCTTATTCCGAGCATTCCTTACCTGCGTACTGTCTTTCCCATTCAATAAAAGAATCTTTTGAAATAAACACGCTTTTGTACCCCTAAAATATAGCTAGGACACGCTTTTATACAATCATTATTATTTTCGCTATTTTAACTACTCGGTGGTTTCAGGGTGTTCTGTGGACAAATGACATCGTTTTTCTCTTGTGTACCTCCACACTAGTCTCAGTTCATTATCTAAACGCCTAAAACAATGCATGCTATCTATCCGAGAACCGGCTTCTCTTCACACTAAGGGAAGCACGTCTGATTGCTTTTGTAGAGCGGACAAAACTGTTGATAGCAGATAAAATAAACCATGGTGTCAAATGGGCTCGGCAACTTTGCCGACGCGCGGCAGCGCAGTAGTAATAGCACAGCTATAAGGTAGGCACAGCTTCCGCAAGAAAAAGCGGAGTGTCTACCGCTCGGCGGGTGGAGACTGGATACGTGGCTTAGGTATAGTCTTAAAAAAATGTAAACTTCAGGGAAGCACCAGGACGATATAACCGCGCACCGGTTTTAGGCTTTAGTCACCACAATGTGTCATTCTCGCCTTTTGATCTCCTTGCTTTCAGTGTTGAAGCGCAACTTTGTCACTGTTGAATTCGTTGAAATAGGCAAAAAAGTATGTCCTAATAAAGCTCAAATTGTGCTCACGAAACACTTCAGAGTTCTCCCGCCGTGCTTTCTCAATTTGTCTCCCTTTATTGTGTTCATTCAAGCTTCTCCTGCGTAACACCGCCGCACTGCTCGGCTGAACTGTCTCTCTCCGTTCTCTCGTTCACCCTATTTTCCAGTTTTCTGGTTCACGTGAAATGTAGCGAAAGTGAGCAAGCGTGTTTCGCGTACGAGGAGGTCAAGAAAATAAACAGTTGTTTCGTTAAAGGGAAGCTGAAGATGTTTTAGAATTCGATCAAACTGCGTGATTAGCAAGCACCGACATTATTTTCGACGATGTCGTAACTTAATCCGCAGTTGTTGCAGCATGAGCTTTAGAATACGCGAAAGAAAAGTTCGTCTTGCTCCGCCCGTGCGAGTGTTGGTGTGGAAACGGACGTCAGCTTCAGTTCCTTTGACGGAGCCGTGCTGCACTCCGACGGAAGGCTCCTGCCGCTCAGTAACCCGAGCTGGGAGAGCGCCGTTTATGTGACGAAGGCTCAAGTAAGCGTAGCAAAGCTGAAGGTTCTGCGGCTGGATTAGGATACCTGGAATAATGACAAACAGCCGAGCGACACGTGAACAAGCGTCTCTCGTATCTTCCACCGTGGCCCCCGTGACTAACACATAATGTGCCGTTGCCGGAGCTAATCGAGGAGGCCATGATTCGCCAGTGCTGCTGTTGTAGAGAACGCGGCATGCCGAGGATGACGTCACCGCGTTCGCTTAGCATTTCAAGGACCCCTCTTTTTTTGCGAAAAGTGTGCTATCTGCGTTCACTTTTAAGAGTTCTTACATCACTTATCTTGTTCAGCAGAGATAAAGCTTTCCTTACACGCTCCAAAGTCATATCTTTTAAGTGCTTTAACATCCTCTAAATGACCTCCGTAAGGTATAGACAGCCTGAAGAATGGCAGTGTTTCCCTGGATAAGCGCAGCAAGTCATAAGTTATGTTAATCATGAGACTACCAAAAACATATTATTTTCACACCCCACCGTGTTCCTTGCGATGCACACCCGCTCTTTTGGGTCCGGACCACGGAGTGGTCTGGACCAACAAAGCATAAAAACAACATGGACGAAGTAGTTGCAAAAAACCACACAATACGAAATTTAACCGTGATAGACAACATCGAATGGTGGTGAACTAACAAGACGTAAAGCTTATGATTTTGAATATTCATGTTTATTGTCATTATGCTGGAACGTACGAAGGCTACAAAGCTTTCTTTGTTTAACGGAGCTTGAAAATCGGGCCCGCATAGCCCTTATTACGTTTTACCGTACAACACTCGAACTGTCTTCCGCAAAACTCATTAAACACTTCTCACAAGAGGCATTTAAAAATGCACGTATATCAATCACCAGCTATTCCAAACGAAATACATATAGCGTGTCTTATTTATATGGCATTTATGCACTTATGCACAATAATATTTAATGAAGAAACATCATGCATTTGCCCCATGACATGGGAGCGAAAAAGTTTCCGAGATCGCGAACAACTCCGAGCGATTATTTTTTTTAATTTTTCTCAAATCAAGTCCACTCATATGTCTTCTAAAGAAAGTCAGTCGCTGAGACAAAGGACCTGCCACTAAGCGTCAGTGTTGTAATAAACATTACAAGTAAATTCTTCTGTGGGTGACTATCCTGCCGCATTACGATGGTCATTTGGTGAATAAAGAAAGGGTTTACAGCCGTGCAAAATGCGCGTTGTACTTTACGCAAGTTGTCGATTATCATCGCCCATTAATTAACAGAGATGTCACATGCAAGCACGCCTTCAATGCAAGCAGCCGCTGAAACACGAGGCACGTGTTTCTAATCGGCATTAAAATCTACGCACCACGCACTGCTTCCTCTCGGCGTTTGCCGAAAATGCAGGACGGCAGGCAGGGGCTGATTCCGTTCAGATACCGAACTTTTTCGGAAGTTTGCAGTCGGGAACGATGAAAAATGATACGATTGGACAGAAACGCTCCTCGTAATGTGGTATATTCGCAACATTACCACCCACGACGATTGCTCTTCCAAAGATAATCAGAGGCAGCCACTGATTTCTCACTTAATATAAAACATTTACGACTAACTACTCATATTCAGAAATATTGCCCCTAAGGTGTACTATCCTACAGTCTTTTCAGTGGTGCTACCTAAGACGATTACCTTTGGAACAGTATCGCTCATGACCTATTGCTATACTAAATATTTCAAGTCGAGTTCACCAAAGGAAGACATATTTAAATTATGTGCAGACGGGTTCACTGTTAAAGGGAACACTTGCGTGCAGAGCATGTTTGGATTTCGCTCCCTTGTAAAAACATAGTGGCTTAGATTTGCATAAAACTACTGGTGGTTGACACTTCGGCCTCTTTTTGACAGACTCGTGCAGTGCATGGAGAATGTTTCTCTGTCCACTTGCTGTTAGAGGGCCGGCAAAATGAAAGGTGCTCACTGGAGTGCTCCCATTAACAGTGGTCAGTACTGTACATAAATTGGCTTGACCAGTGTCACGTTTTGCGTCGTTTAATGTATCAACCTATTGCACGTACGTCAGATTGGAATTTTTATTATCTTTATTGTTGTTAGGTGACTGGACTTTGCATTGACGTGTACAGATACGTCGACATGACTCATTTCCGTGTGACTGTATTTCACGTCAACGTTAGAATGACGTTGGCAGTGTATACATTATCTTTTGTCAACTTTAGTGTGTGCCTGTAATAAGACTTCATGTTTCTCTGAGTTTTCTTTTGCTTACCTGGAGCTATTACACCACCTCAGGTAAGAGCAATATTAAGTGGTTCTGTAATGTTTGCGGTTTGCGGAAAAGGGTAGCGTTCATTTTATAAAAGCAGCACATGTTCTAAGCAACATATATTTTTTTCAAATGCACTGGTATCTTCAAAGACATAGCAGGGGGGTTGTAAAAAAAGATCGAAAGACCCTTAGGGGTATGTTTCGGTGAGAAAAGATGAACTCAGGTTTTGTTCTTTTTATGTTCATGTTTGTTTTGCCCTAATCACTAGAAAGATCATGAATCAGCAAGCGCATATTTTAAATGTGATTATATAAGCAAATTTATGCTCAGAATTAAAGAAATCATTGTGATTTAGCAAATGAATCTTGAAACTACACAACAGAGTATTTTTAAAAGGAATGGACCTTGCACAACATCCGTATTATAATAATGGCATGAAGAAAGGCTTTACCTGCTTTGCATTTCTTGACATACAGATACATAATGACTGCGACATTTGTCAATATCGTTGAAGAAATGTCAACAATATGCGTCGTTTACTTCGACTTAGACATTGCGGCATATAAGAAGTAACACTACAAAATTGTGGCTGCACATTAAAAGCACAAGTTTCTCCCAGGCGCTCAAAAAATGCGCGCATATGAATTAGCCGAATTAAAGTTTTGTACAATATTTTTGTCCGCAAGTTGCTTACGTCGCTACCTCTTGAAGAAGTATAAAACAGGACGGCAGAAACAGCTCTGACACTTTTGAGCACCTTTTTGAAAACAAAAGATGACACTTCTTTCTATAAATGATATAGGACTCGTGATGTGAGACACGAGGTGTCATACAGAGGCACAGATATCTCAAAACTTTCCAGGAAGCGCCAACCAAATGTCCGTATCCTAATTACACTCACACCGGATATTTATCGCATTAAGGTATTAAACCTTGAAAACCTACTCATCTCACAGCACGTGTGAGATACTTTATACTTTGTTGAAGGTAGTCTGGGCGCATAACAGTAAAACTCTGATAAGCACGCACGCATTCTAATAAGACAGCAGTCGAACACACTCCTATTCCATACGCCACGCAAGCGAGCGTAAAAGCAAATGCTCCGATCAGTTCATTCGGTTATGTTTTGTGGAATGCTTTTTTTTTCACGCCAGGATGACCGCTAAAGCAACGCATCTAAAATTGCCTCACTGCTTTATGGGATGCCTGTAATATAGCATAATATAATATGATATAATAAGATATAAGGTACCAGAGAACAACACTGACAAATAACACCAAATTCAAATAATAAAAAAGGTACTTAGGCTTTGCTACAGCAATAAAGTTCTTCAAACGTTACATTACCCTGTGGATGTAGTTCTACCCATATAACGCCTGAGATTAGAAAATGAGCATAGAAGAGATTGGAAAAGATGTATTGAACCTTTACGAACGAGGCGGCAGCGGTTAGCCACGTACATGAAACCAAGTTGAATATCGTATAAAAAGTGGCACCAAAGGTAGGGAGAAGCGTACCTTGTGAAGAACGTAACGTTGGAATAATAAGGATGGCGGTCGAGCCAGTAAGTGGTTCCAAGATTTCTCTCCACCTTCCATGAGAACACTCACGAGGCAGATGGAAGCGCTCATCGAGAAAGCGGCTTGAGTGAAGGCGCGTTCGTTGGTTTAATTACAGTGTAGCTGAAGCTGACGCGGGCGCCTGAGCCTTCGTTTCAAATCTCCAACGCAATTTGGACTCTCGGTGATGGCACGTGCTCATTATGCGCTGGCCCTTCGCTCGTTTTAGACGACTTCGTTTGCAAAGCCTGTGGCTTGCTATGTTGCGTAGATGGGATGACCACCGAAATGACTTCGCCTTCAGATTTTTTGTAGAATTTTGTCGTACGGAAGAAAGTCTGGAATATTTAGGTTTGCTTTCACACATAATGACAGGGAATACTGGTAGTGAGATCGAAATGCCGTGACAACAATGATTCGTACTGCCTGTTAGGAACATTTTCACCTTACTCTTTAAATCATACTAGCCACATAAATTCTCTGCAGAACTGGCGAAACACGTTGCGATGGAAACATTAATGAATTGCCTGATTCCTTCTTTTTGACCGTATCTGTTGTCGATTCCCTTTAGGTAGACTTAAAATGGTGTGCTTGACTAACTCTGAAGGTACATTATCACAGGAAATACTTGACATTCATAGGAAACATGGAATCCTGCCTCGACATATCTAGCCAGATTTCAGAGGGGCTATACCATCAAATCTTCTTCATCCTCAATGTGAACAGCCAACAGGAAGCAATGTAGGTTTTGTCGAAGGGAGCTGCACTGATTCGCTTGAGTTGCGTCATTGGCAGCGTTACCAATTTGTAAGACATTTGCGACAACGAGGAAAGACGTTAAAGCGATGGGAAACAACCGCACTTGCTGGTGATCACGCGCCGTCTGCCAGTAATTATCAGTCGCTCTGAATGACATGATGTCGCACCTTTCGGCCGAGACGCTATATATCTTTCCACAAACGCAATTGTGTAAGCCAGAACTCGACAGTGGACCGTAAGATCACTCGTTAGTACGTATTGCAAGAGGCTGGAAACGTTAATCTCGGCGTTCTACACGCTTCTATATCTGCGACGTTATTGATCTGTCGGAACACGAAGACCGTGCCTCCAATCATAAGGCGGTAATTGCTCTCACGCGAACAAACTCGACAGATTATACGCCTTGCTGCGTACGACGCGTTAGCGCCTAATTAATGATAAGGACTTGGTTACTGTGGTGTTTATGGAAGCCAGGACCCCTGAACCAGTGCCTGTTTGTTAGGTGGCCAAAGAGTAGAACACAGTTGCAGCGTATCTACAGTACATTATTTCCAGTATATCTATAGATAACGGGCTCACTCACTCCTTCGTAGCACCTATGTGGACCATCAGGAATATCGATGACGCTTCATGGAACGTGAAATATGTACCCGTTGTTTGGCATATACCAATATTAAAATGAGCGGCGTGAAGACGAGGAACACGGGACGTTAAGTTGCTCTAACTTAACGTTTGTTTAACTTGACAATAACATGTCACTCAATAAATTAGCTAACAGGTGGTTCACAGGTCAGTGGATACTACAACTGCGAAGACGATGCAGTATAAAAAACTAAATATAGGTTATTTTTTACAATGTAGAATTTAAAGATAGGAAAAAAAAATGCGTCGACGACGGAACGCATGAATGATCCCGACTTTGCTCGACACAGGAGCAGTTTGCATCGCTAGATGCGGTGCACAATGAACACTATAAACATCCATGGACTTCCGATCTTCCGAGTTACCATTAATCTGAAAACCGTTTCCCGTTAATAAATGTTCAATCATCACCATCTACATGATCATATCCGAACTTGGTTGTGTTTCTGCTTCTCGTATGCTTCTTCATTCCATCCAGGTCAACGCCCTCGCTAATGGCTGTGACTTTTAATGTGATGGTGATGCAAATGTTTTTCCTACGTTTATTTAGTAATAATTACCGCTTTTTGCGTAGTGGTTCAAACGCTTAGCCAGATCACGGTACGATTTCTTGTACTTTTCATGAACAGTTTACGCGTCAGTGCAGATTACACATTAATAGCTTGAACCACTGAAATCCCTAACATTGCACTGAAGTAAAATTATTTAGTTGCGCTTATAAAACCTCGCAGTGTACCTAATGCATTCGCCTAAGAATGACGTGAAGGCCAAAACCATCTGGTGTGGCTGTTTTACCGTAGAATTGAAGTCCTGAAGGGGTTAATTTATATCCTGAAGAGGTTCATAGACTCAGATCAAGCCGCGAGTCTATGTCTGATGAATTCGTGTGAGTAATATTTGGTTAGTTTGAGTTCGAGTGAATTGAAATTTATTGAACTCAATTTTTTTCTCTCTTATTTTACACAAATCTGGCAAACACTGTACGGACCCACAGCCATAGGCTAGTTCGGGTCCAAAAAGTAACATTTTAAAATAGCACTTCTGAAAAGTGTAACTGAACAAAGTTATATAATGTCAACGATTGAAGAAAGAATCAGTAAGGAAACAATACAGCGCATGAGAGAAAGAGAAATCTTTATTGTGGCAGAAAAGCTGAGAGGTCGGCCTGAATCAATCTTCTGGCCTGCTACTGAGCGTTAGAAGAAGGGAGGGGCCGGGAAAGAGAGATTGACCTTCGATTCAACGTCACTTGGATTACTACCTGTTACTAAAACACAAGTATCGTCAGCGTAGATCAGTACCTTAGAAGACTGGAATATATGCGTAAGGTCATTAGTATACAAGAAGAGAAATGGTCCCGGTTCTGAACCCTGGGGAACACCAGTACTCAAGTGGCTCTTAGAAGACATGAAATTATTTATTAATTCCTGTTGACGACCTTTCAGGTAGTCCGAAGGAAGTTTGAACATGGTCCCACGGAAATCTGTGACTTTGGGTGAGAAACATTTAATGAGTCTGAGTCCGAGTGAATCTGGTCAGGAAAATTTTGGTGAGTCTTAGTGGAAGTGAGCCCTAAGCAAAAAGTGTATTTCTTGACCGAGTCTGCTTGTGCTTCACATTTTTTTGTGGACGTATGGACCTATCTAGTCCTTCGGTATAAGGAATCATGTGTCAAGTACGACTGATTAAAGGTATGATACAGCTTTGACGTCCCCCTTAGATGATACCAATGCTAAATATGTGGCCAGCCAAGCTGTGTTCCTGCCTTTTCATTGCCTTAAATGCACATGTGCTGTTACGTCGCGGGACGCCACAACTCCCTGAGGCAATGAGTTGAGCTCCTTGTAGCCAATAATATTTTTTGTCAGAAAAGCGCCCCATACGTTACTCTGCATGATTTCCTCCACTCATAATATAGCGTAAGCTTAGTGGTGCTCTTTTTTTGCACGTGCTTTTATCGCGGTAGCATTGAAGAGCTCGCTTCGCAGAAATTCCGGTGTCAGTGTCGACGTCGGCATCTCTTGTTGTGAGCGAAAAATCAGCGTTGTCCATGAGCGGAAATACGAAATAGGTGCAAATAATTAAATACTCAAAACACTTCGGTTCGAGTGGGAATCTAACTCAGGCCTTCTGCGGGGCAAGCAGGTGTTCTAACACGCAGCCGCGGAATTGCTTGGAGCTGCTTCCGAAAAAAAAAAACCCTATACGAATGTCACGTAATGCGAGGACTCTCCTTAAAACATGTAATGTTGCGTGACAGAAGAATAGAATCGCGCTGTGCGTCAAGACGTGGGAATTCCACAAAGAGTGAGCAGTTAAAAGGCCCACCCATTATAAAGCGTTCAAATATATTTAATCATCAACAGCAGTCAAAGCATCAGCGAAGTGTGCAACTGCGTAGATTGGCGTGTTGCGTTACGGACGCGTCGTGGGTACTTCGCTGATTTGCAAACGGAAAAATTAGGACGTAGTGGGCACTTCGCAAATGTACTTAGAGTGGGCGTTGAAGGATAGTTTGAAATGGCTAATGTTACGGATACAAACGTTACTTTCTTTACGGCATGGTTAAGGTGTCCACCGAGAAGGCGATGCAAACGGGGCCCGATTAAACTATCGCGTTCTACTCATGAAGCGAAGCTCAAGCGTCCTCCAAATTGTTTTGCATCCCTTAAAATAACACCGGTGAAACCTAATATGTTACTCTTACATGTTTAAATTTTCCACTGCAAAACAGAACCACGTTGCCAAGTGAAGCGCTAATTTGGAGAAAAAGGCCTAGAGGATAAAAACTACTTAGGCGGAACTTCGTTTCCTAACAGCACTTAGACGATCAAGCACTGTAAAGCGAAATAACAAGCGACCAAACAAACAAACAAACAAACAAACGCATGCATCGGAACACCATTAGCTTCTTCTAATGACCCAGTGAGAAAGCGCTCAAAAATAAGCACATGTCAACGAAAACAGAGCGGCTTTCGCAGGGTCATTGTATGGTTGATCAAACGTGCATGCCGGCAGGAATTGACAATGAGCGCGTCTGTTTGCCAAATGGTGCGAGGTAATTCTACCCAGAATTTACGTCTGATTCAATTTCCGTTCCAGGGTGTATGGCGCCTCCGCTGCGTGCATTGTTTTCAGCTATAGCCTACCGACGCCTCTTCAGAGTAATCTGGTGATTCGATTATGTGAGCGCTTTTCTAGCTTTGGTAGAGCTGCACGAATGGCTGCTGCAAGGCACCAGACACAACGCTTCCTATATAATATTACCCGTGTGCAGTCGCTATCTGATTTCAACTACTAAGGCAGAAACGAAGATTGAACATTACAATAATTTCATATAAGGAATAGAGGGATGACTGTCATTATTTTTCTACGGGAGTTTTCCCATTCTCTCTTTGTGTGTTTGTGTATGTGTGCGTGTGTGTTTTACCGCAGCAACGAGCATTATCCCTAATAGCAGAGTAGGAAGCCAATCGATCACTCAGCAGCACATGTCCATCTCTTTATACCAAATATCCTGATCTCAGTAATGCATCCCCTCCTGCCACCATTGAAGGCGATTGTCATGATAGGCAACGCAACGTGACTCTCTCGCAGTTTACTAAGCAGCGAAGTAACGCTGCTTGGCGATGCAAGTGAGGAAGGTGCGGCTCTTTCACACAATTGATATATAGTCACTTTCGATACAGTCGCCTCAGGTATGTCACGGAACATGGCACCACGCCCTAGGCAAGTACTCTTCTTGGTTGCACACCAATTCGTGCGCATGCATAACCCATCGATGGCTCCACTCGCCGCATGTCACCGTCGCAGCACGTCGCGAAAAGAGGACGGCGTAAGCGCTATTTCCACCTAGATGGCACCTATAAAATTTATAGGCCAGAACGTGCACATACAGCCAGATGCGTGAGGACGCATATTCAAAGTCTAAAATAGACGACAGAGCGTTTCTGGAACACTCTGAACGACCGAAGCGTGGTCGATACGGCAGCTTCGAAAGATGACAAGGAAGAACGCAGAGAAATTAATGGGGTCAGCTGTCGTGGCGTAAAGACCGAACATAAACACTTTGAACAAACTGTCCGAATAATCATATAACCTAGGACGGACCACCAATAAAGCGTTTTCAAAAAGAAATACAATCCCAATGGTAATGAAGTATACGATATGAATACTAATTGGTTAGTGCGACTTGACGCAGCACAGTAAAAAAAGAAATAACCACTTCTTTTTTGAACACGCACCTCAAAAACATGTATAGCTGTGTCCTCGCATTTGTCCCGTCACCTTCAGACCATCATCATGAAAGCAGCGCAAATAGATGGCCACAAGAGACGGAAAAACATAGGACAAGGATTGTCTCGTGCTGCTGTCTTTTTGCGCTGTTTTACCGTGAAGTTCAACCAACTAGGAGCCAAATTTTGCACCCTCTTGCGACCTTGTACACGTCGCCATTGCACCATAACAACTTCGTCACTAGGACCAGTAAGATCTGAAGAGCCAATATATAAAATGTATGACTCAAGCTACATTATTACATACAAACATCGATGCTTGAGCAATAGGATTATCACTATTTTTGATAATACAAAAAAATTGCTCTTCAATTCTATTGTGTATCTTGGTGACGATAATTAGGGATGAATACAGTTGTCGACCTATGCCCGAAACTTTCTTCCTCAATTTTCATTTGGATGCACCGTCGAAAATCCATTACAGTGCGCTCATATTTTGCGATGTGTCCCTCAACACGTTATTTTTACAAAGCGCGAAAGAACCACAATTTTGCATATGTGGAACCGCTGTTTCATTTTTCTGATCTACTTCAGATTTTTTGAGTGTCTAGATGACGCTATATGAACAAGTAAAAACAATGAAACACGTTACTTAGAGTGAGTGCTCCCGATACATGGTTACTGAAAAGCTAAAGCTTTTAGTTCTCTGAGAAAGCATAGCCAGAATCTCAAGGACAACAAAAGCAAGCACCGTAGATCGAAACTGCGGTGGACTTCATTGTTCGCGTCGACAATTAGGTCGCGCCAAACCGCAACCTAACACAATGCAGTTTCTCCCATTCCGAAACAGGGTCATGAGGCGAATAACTAGCCACTAGCTTCGCAGCTCTCGCAGCTCGATAGCGAGGAGTTGTTGGTCTCGCTGGCTCCCTTTGCTCTCTTGTAGAAGCAAGAGGACGCTGGGAATAGTCGAACGAGTGAAACGGGTCAGCCGTAACAAACGGTCTCCGGCACACTCATTTATCTGCACTGCAGACACTGCAGTTCTTCAGTGGCTCATAGGAATCCGAGGGCTGGCTACTATTCTTGACTTGAGGACAGACGCCTTCTAGCTCAGTCCTCGAGGGAATCGTTACTACAATAAAGGCGCACTACTCGGCGTTTGTCCGACTGAACACTTTCAAATGAGAGCAGCAACTACTTCGTTACAACTCCAATATTCAATAGGCGTAGGCACTGTTTCCAAGAGCTCATGAGTTTAACTCGCTTATATAAACCGTATCTTAATCATCATAAAAATGCGCTATGCGTGTTCTGTGCGAAAATGTGAAGGTATTACATCGACTTAGGATTGTGCATTGCCGTTAAGAATTTTAGCCGCAACACAATTCTTGCGAAAATAATTTATTGCTCCGTGCAAGAACTGACTGCTGAAATGAGAAACAATACACTGCTAAACATTAACGCTCCAAATTTTAAGCCAGAAAAGGAAATTCGAAAGCGGTGAAGCATGTAGGGAAGGATGTTTCCAAACCACCAACGTGAAACCTGGGGAGGGGCGAAGCATGCAGTGTGCGTTGATGTTTCCCACAGTAAAATCACTGCTAATCTGCAATGAGAGACAGAAGTAGAAGAAGAGGGGCCGGACCGAGGCAATTCGCCACATTGTTTTGAGAGAGAATTCATTGATGAGGCACTAGTGGTGCCAAGCCTGAAACCTGGCACGTAGAGAAGGGTGTTTCAGCTTACTAACATCGTCAGAAAACTGCGTCGGAATGCAAGTTACCCTAAGGTCCTCCTTCCTCTTCTTCCTATTTCGCTGCTTCCCTACATGCCCGGTTTCAGTTCCCTACGCCACAAAGGGAAGGGTGTTTCAGCTCCACTTTACGTCTTCGGTTATTTGTTGGGCTAACTGTTAACTTCTTCATTTTTAGTGCAACGGTGGCGAGTAAAGCACCATCACTTTGCAGATGTGTTTCAAGTAGTGGTATTTTAAACAGATGACTTTACCGTAGAGATGCACGTTTGTGCCTCTCGTTTTATATAGGAAACCTGAGCGCCTAGGTAAATTACGCCACTGCTAAGCCAAACGTAATCTTTTACGCAGTAACGACGAACCTTTAACTCATAAAATGCATAGTATGGACCCGTTGCGAGTATTGGGATTCGCCCAACTTTTGTGGCGCATACGCGTTTACGATCGACCGTGAGGACGACATGGCCCGCCGACGTGACGACGACATGCCATGCCGACAAGCCAAGGGTCTAATGTACTTCGCCCCTAAAATATGGATAAATAGTAAGCACACGGTGATCCCACGCGCGCATAGACACATAGACGTTCATGAAAGCTCGCACACATACACTCGCGCTCCTCCGCGCACAAGCGCCGACACAAAATTGCGCACACAAGGACGCACACGAACACGTTCTTTCACACACGTACGCGCACAAAAACGAGCGCACATGCACATACGCTCGAGCACTGTCGCAAAACTGTTTTGAACATAGCCCTGGTCGTATATTTAGACTGCGCATCCGGCCAATGACATACGCCAATTGCGGAATAAAAGCTTTGTGGATTAGGCCTCAACTGACATACGATAGTATCTCACACAGAAAGCTTTACTCAGCCACAGCGCGATTTGAAATGAGTGGATGCGATGCAGAGCCGGTTTAGTGTCAACGGACACTTGGAATAAATATTTTCTTGTTTTGGTCATCCGCAGTTCACGACCGGCTGGTCCTAATGATTTGGTGGAAAAATCGCTGTGCAGAACGCTAACCAAGGGGGAGAAAAAAAAAAGGTATCGGTATATATTGGTTACGATTTTTGCACTCCAGCTTGAGCACTAACCGGTTGCGTGGGTTCACTGTTCTTACGCCGATTTCCCAAAGTAAGCAAGCATGAATGATAAAAAATGTCATGATCTGTCAAGGAATTAGGCAATTCATCACAAAGTTGTTGTCGCTACCGTACTAGTTTATTGGGACAACAAAATATACGTAATAAAACTGAATTAAAAAGCGCTGCGGAAAAAAAAGACGAAGAGTACACGACTCATTGAGACACGTGATTACAGAATACTTGAGGTTGAAAGCTTTGAGACTCGGTAACATTGGCGAAAATCGTTTTTAGGAGGACGGGAGCTGAAATGTATTACACAAGTTTTCGAAAGAGCAACTGAAGAAAGAATGAGACAAAATATTATGACTGGGGACCTTTGGAGCATTGCATTTGTGTCGCTTTGTCGTAGGGACTGGCGCGTGGCCGCGAAAAAGAGGGTCGTGTCGGATCTCCTTGTTGCACTAACTTCCAGCGCTGAATGTCACTAGACGACATAAGTTGGCAGTATTCAGAAAGGCACAAAGGTAGATTTCTTTCTATGGTGTGTGTTTGGTATCAATGAGGTTAATGAAAATTGACTGATAATGAAGCCAAGGAAGATATATAGGGGACGTTAATTGTGCTGTTCTAACTGTACTGCAGTAATTACGATATAAATGTGAAGAAAGTAAAGGGGACGAAAAGACAAATTGCGGCCGGCAGGGGCCGAACCTACAACCTTTGGTTATGGTGAAGGTTGTGGGTTCGGAAGGAGGGTATTCCTTTTTTATGCACACTTGTATTTATAAACCTTAGATGCGTGGTACATCACCTTGAATTATCTGACGTCGATCGCATCATTACACAATATATTTCCAAATACAGGTTGGCTTATGAACCTAAAGGGGCAACAAGGGAACTTACGCGAATGTGTGGCTTCTTAATCATTAAACAGAATTGGCAAGCGTATAGCTAAATGCAGAGAAAGTCAGAATCCTGATAGTGAAGTTGTGCGATACGAAACAAATGGACGCAAAATTGAAAATTACGCCAGCATGCACGTCTCACGACGACCTGCCTTTGGTCCTGAGCTTTCTCGCGTAAACGTTAGAAGTAGATTTCTTAGAATGCAACATCAGGTGTCCTCGCCCGCCTCCTTGACTAATAAGTTGCACGACAATAACACTGCCCTTAAAACAACGGGAGAGGTCTGACTCAGTAAAGGTGCTGGGGGGGAGGGGGAGACTTGGCGCCCCCCTTACTCCTCCGGGTGCATATGCCTATGGCCGACGCTACGCTAAGAAAGGATTTCTACGTGAGCACTTCAGTGCGAATATGAAAGACAATCAATACAAGTAAAAGAATGCTGACCTAGGCGCTGGTTTCCGAAAAAAAATCTCGCCTTACATTCCGCAATCTTTCCTGCGGTCTGGCTGTAAGTTTTTTGTAGCCGCGTTTTTGCGCATTTGTTTCTGTTTCACTTAGTGGCGCTTTGCCTACTCAAATAGAAAAGAGGGTCATAAACACAGTTAAAACAGCTGTTGAGTGAGAAAGCTTCCGCTGGAATATTAAGTAGATCGGGATTACAAGATAACGGTGCATACACTCAAGGGTCGAGACATTGAAGGTTCCTTTTGTGTAGCGAAGTAAACGATGTGATATGCAAGTCATCCGCGAGAAAGCCTGGCAACATGGAGTTCTGTAGCATCACGTTCTTTTTTTTTGGCTTTTGTATCGAGCTATTGTACTATTGTACGGTTGCATCCGACTATGACAGAATGCAATAACCTGAAAGAAAAGAAATGAATAGCACAGTTAAGAATGTCAGAAAGCGGAGGTACTTCGGAATTCAGGTTAAAAGAAGTGTGGGCGTGCAAACGCGGCGTTGGCCCGGTTTCTCACTTGTGTACGCGTTTTCACGGCCACCGTTTCTTAACATGAATAGCACACTCAAGAGCAAAATGACTATCTACAACCCACAGCTTGATGTTGTCGCTATACTGCTTGCATTACAGCGATGACATTGGTCAATCTGGAGGCCGAATATGTCGGTGAACTTCATAAACAGACTTTCCGCCGTCTTGGCTGTTCTTCGTATGGAGCCTGAAAAAAATTATGATTACACCCTCCCCCCCTCCTGAGTAAAATTGATGTGTAGCGCAGGGCTTGGGATATCCGCTCCTCATAATTTCCGTACCATCACAGATTCCTTACTGGAGCATAGATGACATGTATACCTATAGAAGTCATCGCTACCCTGCCTGTATCCTGTTTACTGTCGTTTGCCCGACAGTTGGCAACAGTGGCAAAATGTGTTAATGTCTGAAGAGAATATGAATAGCACGCACTGAATACGGCTGACCGAGTGCCTTAACATTATTGTCGTTTCAGAGTCTCACGTAATTAAAATAGAAATGAGGTACCTTCACAGTTTTATTCCTTATAAAGCACCGAAAAAAAGAGAGCTAGTATATATTCAAACGCTTGAAGTCCAGAGACATCCATATCGCAGTAATTAAAGATTGCATTGAGGAACCGCAGGCACGAGTGATAATTTCAGCGAAAGGAAATTCTAACATATGCGGCAATTCGGCCTCTGTGAAAAAACCGGCCACCCTCGAGAATTCGCTGCTCATGCTACATAACAGGAAGAAAGCAGGAAACGATTTGATATATATAAAAAGAAAGCTACAAAAAAAGACGGCGTCCCGGGCGGAAAGGTCCATTTGACAAATTGAAGCCTGTTCTTCAGCGAAGAGAAGGCTTCATTCGAAGCGGGCCACGCTGTCAAGGTAGACGACGCCTCCATTAAGAGCACGCCGACCAGGAGCCTACATCCGAGACGGGTAGTAACCCTTTCTGTATGTACTACACAACTGTGTCCGTGCTAGCTACCACCCATAAACTGAATAGAACTTGAAAGCAAATACATACACTGTGTCGTAGCAATGACGCTCTTACATCATTCAGGTAGGTTTCCCGTGACTCTCCGTGCCGTAGGACCTGGGAGGTCACGCACGCATCCGCTGTAAAACTGGTCTGATGTCTCGCCAATGCGTGCGCTACGTATACACCAGTAGCATCAATAAGAGATGTTTCTTGCAATTAGAAGTTGCAGTGTACTGGTCCTTGCTTGTACGTGTTGAAGCTCACTATTTATACCTAGTTATCTATATCAGTTAGACAACTTTGTTAATATATTTAGTTATACGTGTTCTTCCAGCCAGAAATCTCTTGCCATATCCAAATGTAGTTCCTGGCGGTCGTACGAGTTTCGGGCATCGAGCATTGATCGTAAAACGACTACACGTGTCGCGGCCAGAAAGGGGGTAAATGGGCCGTGTAGCGGGACGTCGCCCGCCCGTATTTACTTTGCCCCGATGAAGGCAATGTCGCCGAGCTTGGGATTTTGGAAAACAAATACCGCTGTGAGATTAAAGCGGATGGCAGCATTAAAGCGTGCGGGATGTTCGCGATGCACATTCTTGTCGAAGGTTCTGTGTTATTGCAGCAGTTCAAATAATGTAATTCACGAGGGTAATTGATGCGGGCTTGTTGGTCTGTAATGCTTCTTGTGTGTGTGTGTGTGTCTTTCTTCTCTTCGTCCGTGTCTTTTCGCGCCCAAAGCCAACAATCAAATAACGAATTAGCCAGATTAGGAGTGGAATATACATGACGGTGTATTTTTAGAATTGCAATCGTTACCTTTTACATTACCCGTCATATGATAGCGAGTGTAGAGAGTAGAATGATTGAAAACACGTTCATAGCTGTATAAAACGCGTCTGTCTGCGTCAAAACGCCGATTCCTTTACGCTTTTAGGCTCTTCACTGTATGGAGGAATATTCACCAGATATTATTACTTTATTCCACGTAAGATGACATATGCAAATAATTGTCCTTACATCATCTACTCGCCTGAATTGATGACAAACTTGATGAAGTATCATTGAATTCATCCTTCTCGCTATTCTTCAGTTAGTTCACGAGATCGCAACTTGTAATGGGAAAATATGCGCAACGTCAAAGCAGTACAGTCGCTTTACTTCCGCTGCCACATTTGAATGCATAATATGAGTACTCGTTAACACCGAATAATATTTTAGCGTTTGAAGAGGGGAAACACAAACACTCGCTTATTGTAGGAGAACTTGGGCCCATGTATCTAGGTGAAATATCAAGGAGTCCGCTATAGCGTTCCACACACAAAAGTGTCCGTTCAACGAACACACTTCTTCTCAAGGCTCACAGGTCAGCCCACTGTCTCGTGACCAGTTGCGCCTTTTCCTTTCCCCAACCTCTCCTCCTCCTCTCGTGATCGTGCGCGAGAGGCATGTGTTGCGCTGCCACAAGAAGCGCGAGCAGGCGTGAGACATTGCGGGCGCTAACCCAGGGCCCGTATTCTCAAACGATCGCAAAAGGCGATAGCATCGCGTTTGGCGACGTAGAATTTGATGCGTTCAATACGTAAAAAAAAAAAAAAACACTTGCCTGTGACGACATTGTTGCAACTGGCCATTGGTAGTACGAATGTCTCACAACACATGAGTGAGCGCACCGTACGAGCGCAGAGCAACCCGAGTGCGGCGTTTTCGAACGTGTGCTGCTGCTTCTACGCAGTGGCCAGGCTTGGCCGCCTTGGCTGTGGCTACTTGAAATATAAGACGTGTTGAAAGTGCTTTCAACGTTTTTTGTTCGATTATTTAATGCACAGTATGATATTTAAAAAATGCAACTTTCCGTGAAACGTATTTTCATTGAGAGTTTAACACGCGTACTCGGAGAGTTCAGCTGTAGCGTGCCGCCGCAGCGACATCTTCTCAAGATCCCAACATGTTGCCGGCTCGCGATAAGCCACGCGAGCAACGCCCGGTTCATGTTCCTGGGACGTTGAAACCACGAAAAAACACGCACTGGCAAAGAACGAGTGCTGATAACACCCCAAGGTAATGCGCGATGAAAGCTTCAACGTAAAAAAATGCAGTGTATATCCACCGAGGATTGAATACTAGAAGCTGCCGCCTACGTCACTGAAATGCTAGACTTCACCACAGACCGACGGTTAACGGTGCCTTCGTTTATTGCAAATATGTCGAGAGCACCGTCGAGCACCATGACGCAAAATTGACGTCGGCGGAATTACCAGATGGCGCCCTAACTTTTCCGGTTTGCTCAATAGCCAATCAGCGCGCACCAAAGGCGATACTTTTGCGATTGTCGCCTTTTGAGAATGCGGGCCCAGCTGCCTGCTGGCTTCATGGTAGAGAAAACATATTGTCGGCAGTCTCTGCAGCAAATGAAATCAAAATCACAAGCAGAATTTTTTTACAGCATAATATGAAAAATGCGTACACAAATATTTGGACCATAGCCTAAGCGGCTAGTGCTGGGTTTAATATAAAAAAAAAAGTTATAAGAATTAGTAGTCTTGGTCAGGAAAAAGAAACAATAGCGAAAGTATCGTCCACAAGAGGAAAGTATTATACATATTCAAGGAACCATACTAAAAAACAACGAATACATAATTATTATGAATACGCTAGATATACATGAGAACATTTTGAAGAATAAATGAAAACTCAAGAAAATGCCTGGTTAGAAACGAATTATCCCTCGCAGGTCATGTGAAAACTTTTTGCAAGTTTTATTTCAAGAGGCAAATTGTTTCACAGCTTAGCATCAGAAAATTGGACTAGTCTTTCACCGAACACATTCGAACATAAAGGAAGGTTAAGATTGCCGATACTTGCGTGCCGTGTGTTTAATGACGGGAACGTGAAAACAGTACGTGCCAGAGTCGTGTTTCTGTTTATTTGTATTTACTAAGCAGGAAATGTTTTAGCTGCGTACATCCATAAACGGCAGTATGCGCAGTCTGTATAATAGAGTATTAGAGGGGCAATGACCCTGGGATGAAGTAATCACACGCACAGCTCGTTTTTGTGACCGGATTAGCGGATTAAGGTATGTTATGTACGTTTGGCCACACGACTCACAACAATAGCTGAGGTGGCAGTGAATTAGGCTAAAACATAATGTTCGCAGCAAAGTCAAGTCAAAGTACTGACGTGCGCGTGTGAGTGTGTAACAGCTGAATGACATCTTTTTGCAAACGGTATTGACTTGGTCTCTTCAGTTAAGGTTACTGGGAAATATAATGCAAAGATATTTCATAGTCGAAACACATTCAATGGCTTGATTATTTAGCGATACGCTAATTGAAGCGCAGTTCACAGTATTCATTAACTAGAACAAATTGGCTACTGCTGCTCCGTTATCACTAGTGGTCTCTGTTGTTGGCTCAATGATCCTCAACGATCCTAAATGTTCATTAGCATTTACTAATACTGACAACACTGATTAACACATTGAACTATGCAGTAACCGTAGACGCCGCGCAGGTCGAAAGCACCTCCTCAGATAGCTTACTTGGCGCTTAAGTCATCGCTTTCTTTAATAATTGTTTCTTACCTTGCACTAAGTCGAGCAAAGAGAAATGCCTACGCAGGCGATTTTTGACAGAATAAAATTACAGTGTTCTCTCATTATTAGCCTCCTAGTAGAACCTACTTTTCTGCGAAATTGGCACGGCATCTGCACTGCGTAGCCAGGAAGTTCCCAGAACAAAACACTTGAAGTTCAGAAAAAAGCATCCATTTAACCCTGCTTGCAAATCACCATGTGGAACGAGAGCATAACGGAAAGTTACAACCTGTTTATAAGCGTAGACGTAAATTATTCGGCTTGTCTTTTTTTTTGTGATGTAAAAGTAATGTGTTGTCACCTGTAACATCGCTCTTTCATTAATCTCCAGTTGCCTGCTTCCTACTTTCAATTTATATATGTCTATTCACTTCTTGGCCAATGTGCTGAAGCGCTGTGCCTCATTTAATAGCAGTTACCAGCCTGCATCTTTTGACTCATTCGCCGCTGCGCCCATTCTATAAAGCCACCCATTCTATAGATGAACACCAGAATATCTAAGGACGGCATTTATAATTTTTTGGAGGCTAAGGAAAATAGTCTTTAAGTCCCTGAAAACGAAGGGACCCACACTAAAATGTACGTTATTGCGTTAAATCTTCTTGCTGAATCACTGGCTCGTGAAAAACTGCGTAAACACAAAGCCCGCTATAATTGCGACGGCGTAGTGAGGCATCTTAGTGGAGTTCATTGAACTTCTGTTGCATATTTAAGCCACCGCAAAGTAAAACAAACAAGCGGGTTCCTTACGCACCGCAGCGCACCGCAATAACGTAAGCGTATGGGAAGCTGACTAGGCAGTACTGTTTACAGTTGCCGGTGCTCAGAATTTAATTTCCCTCCATGAGTGTCGCACTGTTCAGAGCCTCGAGGCAGCCGGCTTACTTCGTAATAACGAACGAAGCACTTAGCGAATGCACGGCACACAGAGTCGTCCCTTGACGGGCCTCAGGAGTGCGCCATGTTAAGAAATTCAAATTTGTTATAAAAGCTGAAAGCATTTTCTTTTTATCGTCAAGGAAGATGTACTGCAGGCGTGTATATTGTTTCTTTACAAAAAGCTGTGTGCGTTCGGGATGACGGTTTGTGTGTTGGGTGGCTCCTGCGTAAAGAAGCTTATCTGCATTCCCACCACATTTTTTGTTTATCCCGATACTGTGATCAAGAAACGTTTGCAAGTTAAAAAGAAATACGCGAACGTAGGAATATCGAATACAACCACTCTTTTTACATGAATATCGTGTCTTATACGAACAGTAATGTGGGACCTTGGGTTTATTACTAGCAATACTTTGGCTTGGCCTCCACTACATTGTGCGGAAATATCGAAGTTCAAGGGCACATGCACTCTCCACGTGAGCTTATTCGCGGATTGTGTACGCGCCGAAACTGCTATGACTAGAATGCACACCAAAGTGGGCAACCGCGGGTCAATCCTGACTACCTAAGGTTCTTTCACGTGTACCTAAATTTAAGTAGATGGGTGTTTTTGGATTTGGTCGATATAGTATTGAAGTCGTCAAGGCGGTAAACGAACCATCCTCCTAGAGTATCTCCTCCTCCTCTTGTCCCCCCCCCCTTCCCTCTCTTTCTAAATACATACAATCTTCTAGAAACAATTCATGTATCTGTCACCTTAGTGGAAATATTCTTGGCCGATAATATATTGTTTTCATTCTCTCTTTTAACTACACTCTCAAGGAGCACATGTGTATGTGACAAAAATAGTAAGTCATCGTTGCAATTCTTACGCAAGGACGATTCGATTAGTGGCTCTCGTCAAAGCTAACAGGCAGCGCAGTAACGTGATGAACTAAGGCCCTCACTTAATGCGTTTAGATGCTGAGAATGACAGCCTTGTGAACATGGAACCAGTCGTTCTTTTTCTTTTTTGCAATAGGCGATAGGGTTTTCTGACGCCCTTCTGATACACTTCCCTTTTTGGCAAAACCTAGCATCTCTTTCAAAAAACAATATTTTGCTTTACTGTCAGTTTTGCGGCTCCATGCCGCACGGAAAAGCAGCTGCGTTTAAAGAAGTTGGAAACTAATATGAAGACAATGATGATGATAGTGATGCTGCTGCTCTTGCTGCATGGTGCTGCTGATGGTCATATTGGTGCGGCTGCTCCTGGTGTTGCTGCTGCTGATGATGATTTTGATCCTAAGCAGAATATCTTAGCTTCTAGATAAGGACAAAAAAGTGACTGTGCTGCCACTGAGTTGCGCTCTACTTCTTTAGATGACAAAGATGTCAACCCACGCAACAAAACACTGAGCGTAGAGGATTCCTTTACACCATAACTTTGTCTCCTGTGTTTGTCCCTTTTCCCCTGTGCAGAGTAGGAGGTCAGATCGCACAAGCTTAGGCCGTCCTCTATGCCTTCTTCAAATATATACGCCCTCTCTCTCTCTCGTGTCTCCTTGCGCAAAACAAGGACACCTACATCTCTTCCTTTCTCTTAAAATACGGTGCTGTAGGTGTACGAAATTTGTTGCTCCAACATATCATGGTCGCCTCGCTGTCCGCGTGCGTCAGAGGACACAATATTTTATAGCGTCTCGCTTCCCGTTTCATCTTGAGCGAACTCCACTAGTAACGCAGTTCTGGTGTTTGTTTTTGGCGCACTTTTTTCTCTATCCGAAGTAGAAAAAGGTAAAAAAAAAGTAAACAAGCTTCCTAATCAGTCCTAGTGAAGCGAAGTTTCCAAATGCTTTTTCAACTTTTTAACACTCCTCGAGTAACGATCTCCCAGAGGAGCTCTTGGCTTGTCAACTAAGATGGACTGGAAATGACAAAAAAAAAATAAAAACCAATATTGCATAGCCTACGCGCGTTCACATAAAACATACAAGAAACAGACCCTAAGAAATGCTTCCAGTTTCTGAGATATAGAGGCAAACTTCACGGAACGAGCCGGACACGGCAGAACTATGTCAACGCGAAGTGGGAGATGAGGCAGACCTCAAGGTACTGAAAGAGAGAATGAAACAAACTAAACAAAGCATAAGATGTAGGAAAAAAACGCGAAGAAAAAACAGGAGAGTTCTGCAAGAAACGTTGGGTCTGCTGCAGTGTTTCCAGGCTGGTGCTCCCTTCAGAATTCCTGGAAATATTATTGTTAGGGTGGTAATGGTGTTTCCTGTTTGTGAAGAGAAAGATGTCTTAAATGCTGTAAAAGTGTCCAGAAAAGAAGCAAACTTTTAGAGTTGTCTGAACTGTGAGCTGATCAACTGTGACAGAGGCAGGCTTTGGCAGGGACATGCTTCGGTTTATAACAAAACCACCTTCGGTGTATAGGGCGCGGCACGCAAGAAGACGGTATGAATGACTGCTCCGTATTTATAAATGGTGCCTCAGATATTTGAAGTACAAGCAAACAGTAGGATTTTTTATTTACTGCGTCGTTATAACACACATACTTTCAAGAGTACATGCACTATCTGTCAAAGGTTAACGTTTCGTTAGAACAAAAAACGATGCGGCGTAAATGTGTCCAAAAACATTTTGCTTAAAATTCTTGCGTGAAGCAAACTTCAATTACGCTTCAGAAATATTGCTTGGCTTCGTAGCAAGTCATTCTAAACAAGAAAGTTAAACATTGTAAATGCCTGTGAAAAACGCCGTAGTTCAGCATACGGCAACTTAGATTGGAAAACAAAATGATGTATGTTTTTAACGCGGAATTCCGCTGTCGGCTGTGGTATCGACGTCGTTGGTTGTGACCGAAAAATCCAAAAAGATGCAAATAAAATAAATAATAAAAAATGTTGCAGTGCTTTAGCTCGGCTATGCCAGGATAACGTAGCGTTAGCAAAGGTTCAGCTGATTGTTCTGATTGTCTAAGATTAGTTTGTTTATCGTGCTTACTGCTGTTCTAATGACACACACATGATATACATATGGGGCACATATATATTTGTTTTGCCAGTCAACTACTTCGGGATCCGATGAGTTAAGCTTCTCCGCTCTTCTGCGCCGTTGAGCAGCATTTGCGCTCTCCTTCTCCATGGCTAAACCACAGTGGCAAACGCCAGTCAGAGGCGCTATCAAGCAGCTCCAGCGCAGCAGCCGACGGCGATTGCACAGCGAAGGCGAATAGCTGCGCGCGCGCCAGCGCCAGTACGTCTACGTCGGCTACGACGTCACTCCACTGCAAAGCGCAGACAGGCGGTAGCGAGTCGCGCGCGGCAGCGACGGAGTGCGCGGGAGGTGCCGGCTCCGATGCGCCACTGTATGACATCACTAATCCTCGCGCATGCGCACCACGACCCTTGATGAGCCACGCGAAACTGGCTCGGCTAGGCCAGTGTACCTTACGCTACAAAATCTTAAGTTCGAGTGAGAAGATAACCCAGGCTGTCTGCTTGGAAAGCAGCTGTTCTACAACAGAACCACGATATTGCTTGAAACTCCCTCGAAAAAAACACATGTATTATTGCGTGGCAGAAGCTTAGAATCGTACCGCGCCTGGAAACATGCGAATTGCGCAACGAGTGGGCGGATTAAAGAACCAACCATTACAAAACGCTCACACATATTTTATCATCATCAGCTGCAAAAGCATCAAAGGAGCTGCGTAGGTTCACGTGTTGCCGTATGGACGTGTAGTGGGCCTTTCGCTGATTCGCAAGAAGAATAATTATGGCGTAGTGGACACTTAACAACTGTACATCCAGTAGGCGTTCTAGGATAGTTTGAAACGGCCAATGTTACGCACGCCGTCGTTCGTTTCTTTACGGCACGGTTTAGGCATGCACTGAGAACCGAAGCCGGGCTAGCAATAGACCTTTTTCATTATTGTAAAACTAGCTTTCCTACTACGCAGTTTGTGCAATTAATGGCGGCTAGTCACTTGTTGCAAATAGCATGTTCAAGCACAGTTTGTTTGGCGCTATGAGGTGGAAAATGTAGACTGGGCTCTCTTGAGGTAAACACACATGACAGACAAGCCTCAGCACTTGCAACTAGGACCTCGTCTCAACTTGGAGCTCCACAGGTGCCGCCATTAGTTGGGCGAATATGCAGTGCAGGGAGGCACACTTGCGGATCAAGAAAAGGGTTCATTGAGAAGGCGATGCCCACGGGGCCCTGTTACGCTATCACGGCCTACTCTTGAAGGCAAAGCTCAAGCGTCCTCCAAGTTTTTAAAATTTTGATTTTGAATGATAAGCAAATTGCCGGGCAGTATTTTGTTTTTTTTTTACATCGGCCATCATCAATATGCAGCCACCGTAGCTGGGCTTTAAAATTGGGGTATTATGCTCGTTCTCGGAAAGCTTTACTGGCTTAGTCACAGTGGGCGATTCATTTGTCGATATGAAAACAAGACATCAACATATCTACAAAGGGAAGAAAACTTGACGCCATCAAGCATAATGCGCTTTCAAACGAAGACAAAAAAATCCCCTGATGTCTGCTAACGTTACAAAGTAAACGAACATATCATACTGTCATTTGTACTACTACCGGCATCCGTAATAAAAGCTGAGCAAAGTTCGGGGGCGTAGCAATTCATGAATACAGGCTGGGAAACGGTGCCAACGGAGTCATCGGGCTGTGCACTCGTTTCTGTGAACAAATGCATGAAAGTATGTCCATTAAAGAGGTTACTGCGGAACTTTCCTTGTCACGAAAAACGCTAGGAGTCAAGCTCCAAGACTTTCTTGTAAGTGTGTAAGTGCTCGAAAGCTTTACTGTGAACACAGCCATAACGCACTGTCGGCGGTACTGAAGCAAAACATCCGGACTGATCTGCAAAGGAAGTCCCAAAGAAAGCACTAGAACGAGGCAACGAGGAGACAAGTAAATAATGTATGTTAGGAGAATGACTGAACGAAGACGACAATTGACGAAAACCCCAGAGTGTCATTTTGGGAGCGTCGTGTTTCTTCCATCAAGTAGATAAATCTGTATCTCTATAAATCCATCCCACGGTCGTCCCGCGTTCGCTTTAGAAGCTGCAAAATGGACGTCGAGCCTATATCGGGGTCACGGATGGCCGGAAATATACTAGTGCCCCAAATAGAGGGCGGCTGCAGCCACGGCTTAGGTTGAGTTTTGGTCGAGACTATTAGGTCGTAAATGTTGCTTTCAACTCTGGCGGCCTGTAATTGAGGACGATTTGCTCGGCATGTTAGTCAAGGCGTCAGAACAGCAGGGGCGTTAACTCGTTCAACATATTTGAAAATTTCCGTTCGATATAAATTGTACCTTCCTCTTGAAGATAGTGGTAGCACTATTCATGATCATATGCTCTGGCGGTGCCGCTGTTACGGGTTCAAAACGTTACATCGTCAAAGTGGGATGCTTGCGCTACGCAGTACGGATTTCAGGACGCAGCTATGGTTTCTGCTCCGTAGGTAAGTACCGGTAAGATGCAGCTGTTATATACCTTCCTCTGAGAGATATGGTAGACTACTATTCATGACATCTGCTCTGCGGTGGCCTGCGTTACTGGGTTCAAACGTTACATCGTCAAAGTGGGATGCTGCGCTACGCAGTACGGATTTCAGGACGCAGCTATGGGCAGTCCAACGGCCCACGACGTGGCGAACAGGTTAGGCCTATCTGTCCCGACGTGGGAGCGGCCCGCTACGTGCTAGTTCACGCCCCGACGGACCTAAATAAAGTTTTTCCATACCATACCATACTATTCATGATTTGATAATGCTTGCCGAATGAGCCCCATCCCATCCTTATTCTTCTAGAATTGCGATCATCCTCCCCCTTTTGTATTTTTCAGTTTTCTTATGATAGGAGTTCTTCCTTATTATGTTTTGGTCAACAACAATTAGATATAGCTAAGCGATATAGTCAGATTCCTCAGAAAGCGAAAAAATATAGCTGTAAGGTCCGTCTAGGTCATGAAAGCTTTGTCGGTTAATATCCCTGCAATAAGTAGCGTTCTGATAAATTCATAGGATTTCACTTCTACTCGTCCAAATCAATGCGACGTCAAACATGACGTCAAACCTTTGTGTGCAGCGTGCGAGCAGCCGTCTTTGTTCTTCGAGGCGGACTTTTCGGCGGTCGCGGAGCCTCGCGTAATGTGTGCAAGTGCATGCGTGGCCTAATATGCATGCAGCCCTGGGTTCTACGAGTGAAACGTTTCACTCGTACAAACAACTGTCCTTGTTAGGTCCCTAAGCCACTCCGTGTTTAGAGACGAGAGAGTGGTTTCTTCCTCGCCGTCACTACGCTTTCTCCAGGCGCAACTCCTCCTCGCCACTTATTTTTTTTTTATAAAACACGTGGAAAATGTCAGCGCTAAGCGTTGAGCCTACGAGGATTTCACGTTTTTCAGCTACACGCGGTTATCTCCGTATTGCGCAGCCGAAAACGCACAAAAAGAAGTGAAATCAGTTGATTGCGCACGATACTGATGCGATACAAACCAGAAAGGGTTGCGAGTGCACGGCGAAGAAGTGAAAAACACAGTTCACAACTGATGTCTCTCTTATATGGACCAGTAGAGAGCTTGTTTATCATATCCCCTGTTACCTTACCATCAAAGGCTTCGCTGGCTGTCATTCAGTAGGCGCAATCCGAAGAATTGATTGGTCTGCATCTTAATTCGCGCTTTTGTAAGAGTCACACATGTTGGATGTATTCCCCTAGGGCACGAAAGGAACTCTTACCCTATGACTCTGCCCACTCAAAGCTTGTTAAGAGGGGCATCGCTATATCCTGCCTGGAATCGGCCTTGCGAAAATCGTGTTCACATGTAGTAGAAGCGGCCTTTGTGAAACAATTGGAAAGACTATTGTCGGCGGGTTTCCCTGGACCGGTCTTGGGGGCGGTGGCTGAGGCCCTACTCCGAAAACTGAAGGGCAGCGCCAAGCGAAAAACAGCGGTTGAGGGAGCACCGGGGAAGAAACCTGAAGTTGTGCCGTATGTGCACAAGGTTTCGCACAACCTGAAGAAGGTTGCCAATAGGCATGGGGTCCCGCTTGTTTTTTCGGCGCCCAACAAGCTTGCACAGCTGTGCCCTCGCACAACAAAGGTGGGCTGCAAGAATAAAGGGTGCTCAAAGAAGCATGCCTCGCCCTTTGTGAAATGCGTGCAAGGAGTGGTCTATGACATACCGCTGTCTTGCGGTAAGTCGTACATAGGGCAAACAGGCCGATGCCTTAATGACCGGTTAAGGGAGCATGCACAAAATCTAAAGAAAGTAGATGGGGTCCATCTTTCGTCCCACTGCCGAAAATGCATGTGTGAGCCGATATTTCGAGAGGCTAAGATTCTAGGAAGAAGCGGGAACAAATCAGCCCGTGAACTCTGGGAGGCGTATCATATAAAGAAAAAAGGTACTAACTGTGTTAGCGACACATCTATCTGCTTGTATAGAAATGAGATTAGGCTTTTTGATGTCACATGCCTGTAGCCTGATAAGTGGTGACGTCTTGTTACGCGTTCGTCACGTCTGCGCACCAGTGTGGTATTTATTCCATTGCAACCCTTGCAATAAACCAGTTGTTAGTAGCGCCTGTCCTGTCTCTCACATGTGTCTGTCTTTCTTTAGCGCTAAACCACGATGTTAAGTACTCACCAACTCGCCCAACAACAAGTTCTTATTAACCAACATCGAAGATGCTTGTCGCAGAGGTCTCTTCTCTGGCCTACAGCAAGCAATCAAGGAAGCAGCGCAGTCTGCAACGCGCACGCTGACATGCTCCTCAAGGTACTCGGAAACTGACATAGACTTGGAACGACTTCGTGCGATTCGTCGACGAGCCGAACGAAGGTACCGACGCACAAAATGCATTCATGACCTAAGGACAGCCAGATGCTTACAAAAGAAGATTCAGCGTCGTTTAGATAAATTAGAGTCTCAACGGTGGGCGAAGTTCTGCGAGTCTCTGGACCCCCGAAAACCTATATCACAGATATGGCGGACTGTGCGAGGCCTACGTACATTTATTGAATAGCGATTTCCTTTCAAAACTTTCGTACCGCATGTTATGCAACGTCAATGAGTGGGTACGAGAAGCTCTGCTAGATGTGTTCAACGAATCTTGGCGAGATGGGCAAGTCCCACAAGAATGGAAAACGAGCCGTCTAGTCCCGCTTCTAAAACCTGGTAAATCCCCACTAGAGCTGGCATCATACCGCCCAACAGCACTGGTTAGTTGTGTAGGAAAGCTGATGGAAAGAATTATCCTTGCCAGGCTAGAGTGGTTCCTGGAACGCTACAGCGTATACCCAAAGGCCATGGCCGGCTTTCGACGCGTTCGTTGCGTCATTGACAATGTCATTGATCTGGTAACTTACGTTCAACACCAGAAAATGAGCAGGCGGTTATCCGTCGCGCTCTTCTTGGATGTAAAAGGAGCATACGACAACGTTTCTTATGAGGCCATCCTTGACGCCCTCGAATCGGTTGGTCTTGGTGGTCAAGTGTACCGTTGGATCTGTTGCTACCTGCACATGAGATCATTCTTTGTGCAAACTGATGATGGGCCAACGTCTCAGCACTACGCACACCGTGGTGTTCCTCAAGGTGGCGTCTTAAGCCCCACGTTATTCAACCTTGTGTTGATCGGACTCGTGGTACGTATACCGAGTTCAGTTCATATATCCATTTATGCCGATGACATCTGTGTTTGGACATCAGGTGTAACACGGCCTCAGGTGCGCGCAAGGCTCCAAAAAGCCGCGACGTCAATATCGGCGTACCTTAGTGAACAAGGCCTCGAGCCAATGACAGCATATGCCGTATCAATCAATGGGTAAAATATTTGTTACGCCAGGACTCACAAATTCTTGGGCGTCATCATCGACAGAGACCTTTGCTGGAGTCCCCATGCGGCTGGTCTTAAGAAGCGCCTGATAGCCATCTCCCATGTTTTCAAATTACTCGGAGGGAAAAGGTGGGGTACATCGGTCCACGCTATGTTGCAATTATACCGTACTCTATTTCTCGGGTACCTGCGGTACAGTCTACCAGTGCTGACGAACACTTGCAAAAGCAATATACGTACACTCGAAAATCCTCAGGGTCAGGCACTCAGAGTTTGTCTCGGACTGCCACGTTGCGCATCAACAGCGGAGACTAGTGCCATTGCAAAGGATCATCCGGCTAGCATTCACATAACCTGCGCCCCTGCCCACCACCTAGCCTTACTTCCAGAAGATCGGCCCAGTGCCTCCTTTTGCAAAAGGAGTTCGAATTTCCGAGAGTGCCTTCCAACAGGCTACACACCTCCTGAAAGCATCATTACACCCCCCTGGTGCCTGGAACAGCCTAACTTCGTTTGGCAGTGCCAGGGGTTCGGAAGAAGGTAGATCTCCCGTCGCCAGCTTTAAAGCAGCTGTCTCTGCTGATGCTACATGAGGAATATGCAGACCACGTTAAACGTCACACGGATGGCTCTACAACTGTTAGGGGATCAGCAGGCACTGTTATCTTCCATGCAAAAGCCGAAATCTATCATTTTAGAGCGTCTCATAGGACAACGTCGACTGCTGTGCGTCGACTACGTCAGCTTTACGTCGTGGTGCAGAAGACCAGCTAGCATTAGAAATAAGAAAAACCTACCAGAAATTAAAGGCCAAAGGACATGACATAACTTTTCAGTGGCTTCCAGGCCACTGTGGCATCGATGGCAACGAACATGCCGATAGTTCTGCAGAGAATGCTCATGAAAGTGGCGTGCAAGAAGCCATTCCATTATGACGAACCGATGCAGCGTCAAAGATTCGCTCGCTCGCACATGACCTAATGCATTCAATGTGAAATACGTCCGGTTTTCTGCATACCCGCCTTCACCGTCTGAATCCATCACTTCAACTTCAAATTCCATCCGGACTATCCCGATCCGAAACAACAGTCCTCTGCCGCCTGTGGCTTGCAGCGTCTTTCACGAACAGCTTTGCTTATCGAATCGGAATGGCAGACAGTGCTGCCTGTGCTCACTGTGGCAGCGAAAAAAGCATTGCGCACGTCTTGTGTCACTGTCCTCATTATAGTCCACAAAGACAACAGCTCTCAGCAACGCTAGCACGCCTCGATGACCCACTGCTTTCGGAACAATCAATCTTGGAGTACCGGAACGTTTTAGCTTCCAACCAGAAAGCGACGAAGGCGTTGCTGAAGTTTCTCCGCTCAACCGACCTCGTTAAACGACTATGACGCTCCCGTGCTAGAGTGTGTGCGTTCCCCCCCCCCTTTTTTCTTACTCTTTTTTTTTCTCTTCCTTACCTTTCTATCCCCCTTACCCCTTCCCCAGTGCAGGGTAGCAAACCGAAAAACTTCTGGTTAACCTCCCTGCCGTTCACTTAACCTTTCTCTTTCTCTTGTTTTCTCATGCCGTCACGCGAACAGACAGCTGGCGTCACGAATTGTGCCGAAATGACGGGAACGCCAGGATCGTATAACGCGCTCGTTCTCTGTATTTTCAGACGTTGTTTAGGAGCCTTTAACCAAGTATGCACTGGGCCTCAGGACGCTTGCGGCATCTGGATGCCAAAGAATGACGCGTTTGGGCTGATAACATGCGCCCGACCCTTTCAGAACAAACGATGCGCACTAATTGGCTGTTCCGAGATACGCAGACACGTGAAACGATGGTAACCTCGGGTAGTGCGGATGACTGGTAAAACGAAGGCGATTAGCAACATTGTTTCAAAGCAGCGTGCGAAAATCTCCATGTCTACTACGCTGCGCGTGCTCTGTGCACACTACGTTAGACCCCGCAATACCTGCTCGGTGACGCCCCACAGAGCAAAGCCGAATGTTCGCGCGCTTACGCAGAGGTAGACGGGACTGTACATTAGGAATAAATTGAGGTTATTCGATCTGTCATGTTTCCTGTGCGAAAGTTAGACACGCAAGATTTTTGAATAGAGACAAGACAGAAGTTGAGGGCGTGGTAGAGGCTCGACCTGATGAAAAAAAAGTTACAGCATATCCACGGGGTGAATGATGATGAGTGGGGCGAAGCTGCGGAGGGCATCATCGGTAAACCGCGAATACGAGTAATTCGCCCCACTAATGTAAACACGTGAGAAATGTTAAACATCAAACTTTCTCGCATCGGCTGCTCAACAGTCACCTGTGAAGCGCCGGCGGTGGCCATTTCTCCTGATGTAGGGCTTGGCTGGAGAAGTTCCAGAGGGATGGCCTCGGGACTAAGGCCTCGCAGTCGGCGACTGTAGCGGTGGACAGGAGTATCCACTTCAGGAACGGGTTGCGGGATCGGACTGGCAGAACCGCTTCGTGATGGGGTGGTGAGCATCAGGCGTTGAAGTCCGAAGAACCGAAGACCCGAGCGTAGTCTTCCTCAGAGAAATCGTGGTTGCTGCTCGAGCTTCCCACTTCGTCGTCCTCAGTTATCTAGCCGGCCTTCAGCCGTGTTTTCATCATATGCATGTACCGCCATCTAGCGGACACTCCACGAACTAAACGAGAGGTGGCTACTACATACATCGGGGATGCAGGACCCACGGCTCAAGGAGCTTCGCCCCTAGAAAATTTATACACTTGGCTTGTCTTAAAGGGAAGCTGAAGCACTTTTTAAAAAAATGACTTTGGAATGTGTAATCATAGTTTGATCCTTGCTGAATTCGAAAACCAATGTAAGAGTTCACAGAAGTGAACGCAAATGGCATTTCTTGGCAAAAAAAAAAAAAAAAAACAAACAGCAGCTGCAGCCGCAGGGCTTCTTGAACTGCTGAGCGAAGGCGGTGACGTCATCTTCGTTGTGCCGCGTCATCGGCGCCATCAGCTCTGTAAAAGCATGGCCTTCGCGATCAGTTCCACCAACGAGCGCAGCCAGAAGTAGTCACGGAGGCCAAGGCTCCGCCAAAACCATGGTGGTAGAATAAAACAGCTGGCCCATCGAGCGCCGCGAGCGCGTCGCCGTACTGCTCGAGTTGCTCGTGGCCGCCGCTAGGTTCGCGACGAGTTTTTGGGCCGAAAGACGCGCACCGCAAGCTCTCGCTGTGCTGTAAAAACCGGTTTCTCTAGATAATTTTGTGGGTTTAAACGCTTGTTTGTGTTTTTACTAGCTTGTAGTGGCTGTCTGCCAGCTTCGACCGCAAAAGTAAGATTGCCAGGCTTTATGCAGCTTAAAATTGTTTAATCGGCGCGGGTAGCCCCGATATGATTGTCACAGGGTGCCGATTGCAAGAGACGCGCGCTTATTTAATTTTTGTTTTTGAAAGCCTGAAAATTCCTACCGGCGAGTGTACAGAGTAAAAAAAAAAGCATTTGGTTTTCACGTTATCGTATGTAGGTCGGAAGACTGTAGCTGGCGGTCTTTCCGTGTAATTGCATTTCTCCACAACTGCAGTCGCTTTTCGTCTTTCGGCGCGGAGAAAAGACACAGCTTTTCTTTGCACGTTTTGTAGACAGATTTGAAATTTGGAGCGAAGCATTTTCCTCCCATGGTGGCCGCCGCATCAGCGGCACAGATCGAGCCACCGTGGTTTCACCCGTGGTTCCAGCTTACAGAGTGAGCGGAAACACCGATGCGGTCGCGCGCGTGGGTTTGACAGAGCGCAACAAACGCGACGCATCAGAGCGGATCTCAAGACGGGAGATCACCTAATCACGATCACCGTGATCTGGCCGTGATCATGACTCGAAGGCTGATTGCGACTTTGCGACGCTGATTGCGTCGTATAGGGACGCTCTTGCTCTTCGAACCATAGAGTTTCCTAGAATACTTACTAGAGGGAACTCTGGCGCTAGTGTCTGTGGGAGCTGCAACGCATGACGCTTCAGCCAGCATGGGAATGATGGTTAGTGCACAAATTTATCTAAACTTCGTTCTTTCGGCTCCGTTTGGCTGCGCGTCACCTGCATCCGGTTTGTCGCAAAACAAAGTTCAGAAAATGTCAGCAGTTCCACTTCACCACTTCAACTTTTTTAGGCTCACCAAATCAAACTTTGTCACGAAGTTCACAACGGTCTATTCTTTTATCCGAAACGAACGCCAAAACACGGCAATAAACAAAGCCACAAGTACGTTTGACGCCGCAAGCACGAAGACTAGGCAAATTTGTGTACTACCCATCATTCCCATGGTAGCTGAACGATCGCAGCGCCAGAGTCCCCTCTAGTTAATTTCAGGAAACTCTACGCTTCGGACGCTTGCACCCACGTACACCTCCGCATTTATCCAAGATGACGAAGCAGAAAGGAAGAGACGCCGCTGCAACGCTGGTTGCGTTGCATGCTTTCATTAGTGGTGCGTCCGTTCTAAGCGACGGCCACTCTTCAGCGTTGTTCTAGTTCTCTCTGGTGTAATAAATACACCGCGGATCTCTTTCTCAAAAGGTAAAGATGTAAATTGAAGTTTAAAGGGACACTAAAGAGAAACAATGAATCGGTTTAGATCGATAAATTGTGCTCTGAGAACTCTAATGCCGTTAATTTCGCCATCATAGGTTTATTAATAGAGGAAAAAATCAAGTTCAAAGTTTCATTTTTAAATTTCGCGCCAAAATCTCCCCGCAGTGACGTCATTGATTTCAAAGAGTATTTATCGTATTTTGGCGCCATTGGCTCGACAAAATTACCCCAAACTTTGTATGTTAAGTCTATGGCCCCGTCAGAGGACAATGTACTTCATTTTTACCGAATACGAACTACGTAGTCCCTAGTAGGCGCCTTCAAAACATGTGACGTCACGGCAAATAGTGCGGAAACTTCAAGGTGGCGTCGCCACCCACATTTTGTTTTTCGCTATTTTCTCTCTTACGAAAGCTCTGCTCGCCGTAACAATGGTACCGTTATAATCGTAATAAGATAATCTACCATCGAAGATCAACTTCCGGTTTCTCTTTAGTGTCCTTTTAAATGCTCGCGACGCGCGCTGGCCACATGCTTTCAAATGTGCCGGAGCGGAGATATTGGCCCAAAGTATACCTCCTGCCACCTTGTAGAAAAGCGGCGGCAACTCGAGCACCTCCGTGACACGCGCGGCGCATTGGCGGAGCGGCGCGTCGGGCCACCTGTTATTATACCATCGTCGCCAAAACTACCGACTATGACGTAGTTCCGGTTAGTTCATTACTACGCCCACACTTTTGGCGCGCTTGCTTGGGGGGAGCAACACGAACTTTTCTTTCGCGTATTTTAAAGCTCCTGCTGCCACAACAGCGAAAAAAATTACGCGATCGTCGACAATAAGGTTGGTCCTTGTTAGCAGCAAAGTTTTACCGAACTGTAAACCAACTTCAGTATCCCTTTAATGGATCTGCGATAAAAAGGTCGAGGTGCATACCGAATCTCTAAACTGCGCAACGCATAGCAGAACAAAAAATATCTGCGTGCTTCGCTGCAAATGTCGTCTAAAGACGATAGAAGAGGCGCTGCGTGATATATGGACGCCATCTGGCAATACGTCGGGAAACATGAGTGCTGTGATGCGGGCTGGTAGTCCCGGCGCAGCGGCAGGCGAAGACCGGCGGTAACCAACGCGACCGGCGGGGACGCCAGCCAGCCCGAACATGCGGTTTGGCGCGAAGCGCCGAACCAAAGAAACGTCCGCACTCAACGAGTACTCTCCACACACTCTCCACACACACGTCGCCTGGGTAAAACAGGAAGGCCAGAGCGGCGCCCCATGGCATTCGTAGAGTGTATTACTGAACCGAAACCGAAAAACAACATTGAGCTCGTGCAGAGGGCACGGAGGAAGGCAAGTTTCAGCGCAGTCGCATTTTCAGCGCAGCTTAAGAAACTAGGGTCTCTAGAATTACGTATCTATGTATTTTCTATTAAAGGAACACATCACCTAATACTTACCAAGTGATGTTACGCCTCAGATATGCGTAATGTTTGCTTTTTGATCAACAATGTACACAAGTATGAACCTAGTCAGCCGTTCAAGATGGCTGGCCCTTGGGCAAGTGGTTCAACTTGACGTGACGTGCCGACAAACAGAAAGACAGACACACAGAAAGACAGACCAAAATTTCTGCGTTTAGGTTCCCCAAGAAAGACTATCGTCTTTAATAATGTAATTGGGCGCATACAGGCGCTTGAAATGTATCACACAAATTTAAATAGTGTTTATGTATATACGCCCCCGAGTCCAAATTGACCTCAAAATTTCTGTTCCGGTGAGAATTCATTGTTATTTTTGTTTCTTTCGTGCAACCGTGTGCTGTGAGCAGAAGGCATAGCGCTGGCTCTGAGTACCGAATCAAATGGAATTCTTTATTCCGCAAAGGAAACGAATAAGGAGAAAAAGAAAGAGTAAAATTCACGAGGTGGTGCGCGCCACTGGCGTAGACGCATTTATCATCCCTTAGCCCTCTGGAACTTCACGTTGGGAAGCAAAAAGAAAATGTGTAGGGATGCTACTGCTTGAGGCTAAACACCAAGATCAGAGAAACGCTACGCCTACATGGTAGACGTGAACATGCAATCTCGGCGGCTATATCAGTACGAGAAAATCATTTCGCATATAAATTCGAGGCCACAGAAATGCGAATCACTGCTATTTGTTTTAAGTGAAGCCAAGTTTCCGCATCTTTGTTCTGACGTATGCGCAGTTCTTTCTCGTTTAAATGTTTTCGATCATCTTTTGTAAACCTCACTCATTTTTTTGCCATATGGATGCACATGCCGTAGTCTAAGGTTCTTTGAATTTTCGCCTATAAATTGATGTCCTGAAAAGCTTCGTAGGATGTCGTGGACAGATGAATTCAATGATGCAAATCCCAATCTATCTAAAACAGAAGTTCAGGGGAACGTAGAGCCTTGAATATGTGAGAGATCATTCAACATGGAGTGTCGCTGGGGCCGCCGTTTCGACAAGTGAACGTGTGTTCATCATGTCAGCAACTTTACGAAGACAAGTCCAATTTTTCAAACGTTGGCTCCTGCACCACCCCCTGTTCTGCTATTTAACGTCGCTTGAAATATTTCTAAACGAAAAAAAAAAAACTCATGTAAGAGAAATGTTGTAAACAAATGTATTTGTTTGTGAAAAAAGGGAAGGTACTTTCTTAGAAGAGTGGTAAAAACGTATTGACCATATCTCTCACTCTCCCACATTAGGAAAAACGCCAAGTTTAAACACATAAAAAAGCCTAATGTTTAATTGAAGCGGGACGTTCAGAACCGAGTTTGTGCCGCAAAACAATACATTTTACACTGTTTTCCTTGCAAAAGCATTTAATCTGAACCGAAAGAAAAGAAAGGAATAATGTAGGCCGACGTTTAATAGATACTTTAACCAGGGGTGCTATGCAGGATGGCCCGAGCTTCTCGGGCACCCGAGTTTGCTCCGAGCCCGCCCTATGGCGGTCATGATAGCAAGACAGTGCGGAGCGCGCGATAGCAGCGTTGATCAAAAATTCGGCAGATCCCACGTACCGTAGGAGTCGATGTTATGCGAAGCATGCGGCGGGCAGATGACTGTGGCGTAACCTTTTTTTACTGAGCGACACGTTACAAAATGACGCTAACTATTTGTTTAAATTTTATACGCACACTTATATATGTTGAAGAGCCGCGTATGTGTTATATAACCAGTTGTTTACGGTTGGGTAACGCTGCCAATGGCAACGTGGGTATTACCAACACCAGAAGCGGTAAGCTCATATATAGTGCTTATACGTGTCCCGAGAATGCACGCACGTTTCGCGAACCCGTGTGCATGTGTGCAAGATGTTCTTGACAGTTCTTGAACAAGGGCATCATCACCGTGATCAGTGAGTACCAGCAGCTGGTCATGACTTGTTATAGGATCCGGTCGTGATCGTGGTGACGAGGGGTTCATGTGCAGTGAAGTATGTGGTATAGTATAGCTGTTGGAATTCGTGGATTGCTCGGTCATTTCGTCCACAAATTATCTGTCGATAGAGCCGGCGACCTGTCGGACCCTGAAGCCACCCTTCGCGTTGGTGAGGTATAGGCCGTCGAGGCTGGTAGGCCTGGATAGTGCTACGTAGACCAACATCAGTGGATGGTGTTTGTCGTACTTGTAGACTACCTGGGCGTATGTGGCCAACGTAGCCTAGTCTACAAAGCGGCTGTCAATCAATCTGGCATCATCATCGGCCAGCATGAAGCCATCGCCCAGCGTCGTAAGAAATAAAGTGGACACTGCGTCGTTCTGGCGGACTAAGTGCACTTTACGGTGCGGTGATGTGGATATCATATGTAACTTCCGTTAATGTATTCCTCCGGGGTCGAGCAATTATTCAATATAGCTTGCTGAATCATAGGAATGCAAACGTAATGTTTATTAGACTGCTATAAAAGCGGAGCCAACACTGGAACTACAGACGTTAATCTCATATGACGCCTGTATCGTAGGAGTAGACATCGTAGGAGTATCGTGTAGTGTTTATTGCTTCCTTGCAAAATTAGATAGCAAGACCACAACCACAATTGACGTTGCACCGATATTACGCCTGCGTAGGCTGTTTTTCAAAACCAGTTTATAGACCTGGCGTGGCTCAGTGGTAGAATACCTGAGTGCCACGCAGAATGCTTGGGTTCGATTCCTGGTGGGATCCTAATTTTCATTCTTTCCATTCGTTGAGTCAACGCTGCCGATGTTGGTTTTCCTTAACGCTCTAGCATTTAAGTTAACAATGTCTGTTCTCGCCGTTCCTGGGTAGATATGAACTGTCAATCACCTGTGGCGCATACCCGTACACCGCGGCCCGTGGTAAACGGGTATGTGCCACACGTGTCTAGTGGAAACGGTTTGACGACGTACGCGACAAGATTGTAACGTTAACCATGTTATGACCCGGCAGTCATATTCGTCAAATCCTCTTACCCTCCCATGCAAATTTTGGTCTACACCAAGTTAAAGAGGCGATCATGAGAGCACCCAGACGTAGGCGGCTAGATAGATAGATAGATAGATACGTAGATAGAAACGCTCAAAGTGCCAGAGGTTCGCTAAGAAATGCTCCGCATTTAAAACGGCAACAAGGAATAGCATGGCGTCACAAACGTATGTGCAGCATTTGCGGCGGTTTTCAAAGGAACACCAAGGTATATGTAAACTGGTAGCGTAACTTCCGTAGAAGCCCACGTGTCAAGCCGGTGGCTAGTTGTTGCAACAGTAGCCATCTATGTGAGGAGGGGACAAACAGAATTAAAGAAAGAAAAAGATGACGTCACAACCGGAAGCAGAAATGACGTCACGTTTTAACGCGATGGGCGCGAAATTATGAAATTTTTTGACAGGGCGCCGCTTCTTGCTTTTTTTTATAGCTGCACGTTCTTTTTCTTATGACTATGGCGGCTCCATAATGGAAGCGTGCAAGATAACGGGAAGACGAAAAAGACATATTTGATAAATAAGGTGTATTTTATTGTCGAAATATTGCAGTTGAACAGGATATTACCCCAAAATATATAACACAGAAATTAGAAGTAGCATAACAATTCAACGTGCACACAAACCTTGCACACGTGTTGCTTTTGCATCCCTAGACAGCGCAGCGTTTCTTCGCGTAGCGTGGCGGACTCATCGTCCCGAAGGGCGACAGCACGCCGGCCGTGCGCTAGCAAAACACAGTCACTGAAGCGGTTCCCGATGGCTGCGATGGGCTATATTACCTTCTGCCAAGCACCACGACTAGAAAACAACGCTTATGCGAGGAAATCACCTACGGACGACAGGCACAAACCTACTGCGGAAAAAAATAACAGCATATCCACGGAGTGAATGATGATGAGTGGGCGAAGCTGCGGAGGTTCATCGGTAAACCGTGAATCTTCCGTGAATTCTGCGCAGTACATCATCACCGACGTGAGATCGGGCGCGTTTATACTAAAGGTTCGATGAGTTATGACGACTTGCAGCTCACTTTAATTTTATATGTACGCTGTGAATTTTCATTGTTTAGAAAACCATTGCTTTAGAAAACATGTGGCGTCTTTCGTTAAGCAGCTGGCGTCTTTTTGCTTTGCTTTAGAAACATCTGGCGTTCTTTCGTTATGCTTTTACAAAACATCTGGCGTCTTTCGTTAGTTTATTTCATCAATCAACGGCGTTTTGAACAAAATTTTTATTGTTTAATCACGCACAGGAGAAATCTCACCAGGCACTACCTTGTAGGTAAACAATGGCTGCTAATGGGAATGAGAGACAGAAGAAGTCGGCTTTTAGCTAACACTTACACTTCTATTTCTACTAACGTTTCCTACTGGAACATGCCAATGGCTGCTAATGGGGAATAAGAGACAGAAGAATTCGGCTTTTAGTTAACGCGCACGCTGCGAATTTTTTATTGTTCAACAACGCACAGGAAAAATCTCCCACCGGCACCACCTTGGAGGTCAAAGCGTAAGACTTGTTACGCACTACTACTACGACTACGACTACGAGGGACGAACGGGTGCCGCCTTAAGGAGCTTCGCCCCTAAAACGAGCGATGCCATTTGCATCTGAAAATGCGCAAAACCGTTGGCCCATGTTACCAGACTGCCTGCATGTGCCCGCTGTTTCTCAATATAAACGAAAATAATTGGCCACTCAACCACATACCCAAGACTAAAGTTTGATTAAAGTAATCTACTAATTTAATTCGTGACAAATAAAATTAAAACTAATGAAAATAAACGTTTAATTAATTTTTTGTTTTCAAGATTTGTTCCCCCCCCTCACCTAGTAGCGCTTTAATCGTCACGCGGGTGTCGATGTTTGTCGCAATAGGTTTCCGACCACTTTTCGTTCCGACTTTCGCGACCTATTTAGATTGACCTTGGGAACACCGCGTGCGAACGCGGCAGCGCCGCCACTCAGTCAACATTTTGACAGTGGAGCGACGTCAGCGTGATTGTCGCGCTATCTTTTTGCCAACTGATCATCGCGCCTCCCACGGGCGTGTTCGCGGGCGTTTGTCCTCTTTCGGAAAATTCTTTCGTTCCACCTGCAGCATGGAAATTTCCACTCTCGAAGGCAACAAGGACGCACGCGCTGCACTCTGGTGCAGCTCGTTTCGCGTGTCTTGAATATTACAGATAAATAAATGGACAGGTTACTACTACACTTACCTTACACGTCTGAAGATTTTTCTGTAGTAGCGAATCGGTAGAAACAATGTCTCCACAAACAAGTAAATAGTAATATTTCTCGCCGCAAACCCCACCAGGGGCGCTTGCTTCATAGCTGTGAGTGGTACGTCGTGAACGCGGTGAAACTGAATGCGAGACGTCGTAGCCACGTGATGGTATAACCTTTAGTTCTTCGTGCGTGTGTGCATAGTCTGTACGATTAAGCTCATTGATGAATCGTGCCGCTCGCTGGCGTTGCGGCGTGAGCACTGCTCCTCGCCAAGAGGAAACGCGGTGGGCGGACCCGCTCTTCGCCTCGGGTGTGTGTCAATCAAATTGATTGACGCGCGAACTCGGGCACAAACTCGTTGATTCTGAAAAGGCCCCAGTTCAACTCGTGACTGTCATAGTGCCGGTGTGCCTGTCAAGTGTTACATGTGGTGGACGCTACTCAGCAGCTTCTTTGCATATAAAATAATTTGCTCGGCTTGCACTACTTGCGCAAGGCTGGAGCCATCGGAGGAGTTTGTGATCACCTAGCTTCTTCGAGCTTATTACGTGGCTCGTCTACTCAGTATGCTTGGCCTGCTTCGGAGTACTGACTGTGTCAGCTCGGTTTCAATATTGGGGCTATTGATTAGGAAAGTCTTAACTAACATGATATTGAATAGTCCTTTCTTAATTGTTAATGTCCTAATTACCACGACATTAATTACCCCGGTTTAATTCGCAAGGTCCTGAATGTCACAAAGGTAATTAGCGTTATCCTAATTAGCACGACCTCGGTGAGTAAGGTCCTGATTATCTTGGTTTTAATTACACGCGCCAAATTAGCGTCGCGTTAATTAGCACTAATTGTCCGTGTTTTAATTACAACGCCATTAATTACTCAGGTTTAATTTGCAATCACCTGAATAGTACAGAGGTAATTAGCACAATTCTAATGAACATGATCCTAATTAGTGCCGTGTTAATTAACACTAATTGGTAGTGTTTGAATTACCACGGCATTAATTACTCAGGTTTAATTCGCAAGGTCCTGAATAGTACAGCGGCAATTAGCATTATTCTAATTAGCGCGACCCCAGTTAACACGATCTCGGTGAGTAAGGTCTTGATTATCTTAGTTTTATTTACACGCTCAGAATTAGCGTCGTGTTTATTAGCATGATCTTAATTACCTTTTTCTTCGGTTTACACGACTTCATTAGCATGGTCTCAGTAAGACGTGGCTTGGTTAGCTCGGCCTTAGCATGATTTGGCCTAATCAGCTTCGTCATAGCTCGCCCTGACTTAGCTAGGTACACCGCCCAGCCAATTAGCTAATCAGCCGGGCACACGTGCTCTGGGAGCGAGCAGACGATGAAGAAGAGAACGACGAGGGCGCACGCCGGCCGAGCAACGCGCTAGAATGTACAGGCCGACCATGGTGATTATACACGTGGCCTCGGCGATTAGCTATGTTGCTAGGCGCTCGGTCGGAACTAATCTCTGATGCCACGGTGCTGATTATTTTAAAGGATACTTAGTTCAGACATTAAACGCTTGAAAATGAATTCAAACGGCCCGCGCACAGATAAAAAATATAGTTAGTAAAGCTTTCTGCCACTTTTCTTGCATGGGTGCACTTCTGCACTGAGTGGAACGACAAACAAATGAAAGAAGCTGCCTCTAATTTGACGACACCACCCAACCTTGTCGACCACCCTTGACGTGACGCCGCGTTTCATCGTAACCAATGGAATGGAGCGCGCGCTGAGGGATGGATTTCACCTTCTCGTACGGTTAGCTCGTTCAAAAGGGGGTGTCGCCAGAGCTCGGAAAGAGCCCGAGTTTCGCCAAACTCGGGCCATCCTGCATAGCACCCCAGGATAGTATTCAGTGTGTTAAGGTGCGGTACCTATAGACAGTTAGTCAGGCTGTACCTAAACTAGGACTGTACAATCAAACCATTGCTAACTTCTATATCACGCAAAAAACAGAAAAGCCTAAAAATTGTGTAAAGCCGAGCAAGTCTTTAGGTATTCACGTAGAAGGAAAACGAAGTTTTATGTTTGCTTTGTTCGCTGTTATGCTAATCAATGTTAAGGCATTGTCTTTGATTACAAAAGTAAAAAAAATCTACGAAATCAAAACATGCAATGCTGCTCTGTGTTATAATGTTTAAAATAATATAGCTCTACGGTTGTCAGGGTTAAAATTTCAGAGTTTAGAAGGGATAATTTATTATATAAATGGAGCAACTCAACTACTCGCGAATACGGTGACAATTCTAGCTGCTCATTAAGAAATATACGACAACAGACGACAGGGAATAACTTGCGCACAAGTTAATGCCACCAAGGTATACAATTTTACAAAAGACTGGCTGAGTGCTTGAAAGCTAAAAAAACGAGAACTGAAACCAGCCTTTTGATGCGGACGCTCAGGTAGAGGACACCATCATCTTATCATCAATAAAAAAAACAAAGTTTTCTTGCTATCTTCCTCATATTGAGTTTCGCAAAGCCTGCATAGGAAAACATGGTTTTGTATATCCCTTAAGGGTCTCGTGAGCTCCATTAAAAACAACCTCGCGTCTTGTTTTTCGTTGCAATTTGTTACATATCTTTTTTTGTCCGTTTCCATGATTTCTCACTGCACTTGTATGTGAAATTGATAGTGCAGCAAGCACGCTGTGTTTGCTCAATAGCAACCTGTATTAGAAGTGGCTTGAAAGGAGACTCCGTCGACGAGGAACCGCTTTGGCAACATAGGCAGCACTCAAATACGCTGATCGTATATCAACAATCTCTGTGAAAGCTTCCCTCCCTCCCGAAACTTTATTTTGCCTCCGGGGCTTAGAGGTGATTGGATGACACAGTTAGTTGTAGGAAGGAAGGAAGGAAGAAACAAGCGGAAAGACAGGGAGGTTAGCCAGTTCTTAGACCGGCTGGCTACCCTGTGCTGGGGAAGGGGTAAGGGGGATAAAAGGTGATAGAAGAGAGATGTTACAAAAAAAGGAGAGCAAGAAAAGGAAAAAGAAAAAGAGAGGGGGAAAAAGGAAACGAGAATATTGCCACGTGCGTTTCTTTGTCACTTTTGGTGTATTCGGTTTTCGGCCACAAAGACTGTCAGCAACGCTCAGCGCGAACCGCGCTTCATTGTTCGAGAACCTTCGCGATCATTGTAGATCGCTTTGTTAAGATTGCGCGCAAGACGCGCACACTCGAGCTTATTCTAGAATTTGCACGACAGCCAGCGATAACGCTGGGATATTCGACGGCACATGTTTAAATGCCGACGCGCTTCACCGTTAGTCAGTTGATCGACGGTCGACGCTCTGTTCGACGCTATCAGTGTATTGCTATAGTTTGACTTTCAGTTTCTCGGCCACAAGTTCGGCCAAATAAACAGTTTCATCTCGGACGTGCTGACTGTTGTCTTCGTCGACGTCACGACCACGTGACATCTGGTGGAGGTGCCATCGCCGACATGCTGGCCATGTACGTCGACGTTGAGCACAAGACGTGGGACGCCGTCCTTCCGTACGTGACCTTCGCTTACAACACGGCCGTCCAAGAAACGACGCAGATGACGCCGTACAAGTTGGTCTACGGAAGAAGCCCGGCGACGACGCTCGACGCCATGCTACGCAACGTCACCGACGAAGAAAATCTCGACGCCGCCGCTTACTTACAGCGCGCCGAAGAAGCACGACAGCTCGCCCGCCTACGGATCAAGAACCAGCAGACGATTGACAGCCGCCGCTACAACCTTCGACGACGCCACATGGAATACCAACCCGGTGACCGTGCATGGGTATGTACGCCAATACGCCGACCGGACTCAGTGAGAAGCTTCTTCGACGGTACTTCGGACCGTATAGGGTACTTCGACGCCTCGGCGCACTCGACTACGAGGTTGTCCCTGACGGCATTACGAACTCTCAGCGGCGCCGTGCACGACCTGAAGTCGTCCATGTCGTGCGCCTCAAACCATATTACGCGCGTTAGCAATCTGAGGACTGTCATTTTGCTTTATTATTGTGCTTTCTTTCTTGTGCTTATTGTTTATTGTACTTCGTTGCTTTATTCTTGTTATTTATTGTTGCATGCATTGGCCTCTTCTGTTTTAGGCATCGGGACGATGCTTTTTCAGAGGGGGGCATTGCCACGTGCCTTTCTTTATCACTTTTGGTGTATTCGGTTTTCGGCCACAAAGACTGTCAGCAACGCTCAGCGCGAACCGCGCTTCATTGTTCGAGAACCTTCGCGATCATTGTAGATCATTTTGTTAAGATTGCGCGCAAGACGCGCACACTCGAGCTTATTCTAGAATTTGCACGACAGCCAGCGATAACGCTGGAATATTCGACGGCACATAATTAAATGCCGACGCGCTTCACCGTTAGTCAGTTGATCGACGGTCGACGCTCTGTTCGACGCTATCAGTGTATTGCTATAGTTTGACTTTCAGTTTCTCGGCCACAATTTCGGCCAAATAAACAGTTTCATCTCGGACGTGCTGACTGTTGTCTTCGTCGACGTCACTACCAGGTGACAATATAACACTACTTAGAGTCTGTCTCTAAGACCAGTTGTCCGCAAGAAGCGCAATAATGCTTTTAAAGCCGTCTGTGCTGACGATGGACTCGGCGAAGGTCCCAAAACCCGACAATGTTAGTTGTTTTCCTGCATAAACTTATGAGCTTCTTGTTCAAGGTAACGCTCCATTCTAAAAAGGAATTGAAGCAGACACTAACTGCTGGGAATTTGTTAGTGTGTAACAATTTTTTCAACTTCATCATTTAAGCAATGAAAAATCCTAGATACATGTTGTGTCGCTGGAGCCAATTAACGTTTGGGCTAGGGGACTTGTCTTCTTCAAGGCTGCAGCCGAAGACAAGTCCGCTTGTCGAAACGTTGGCTTCAGAGACCACCCGTATTCCCAAGATTTTTCACCCCTTCAATATTACACCTGCCCCTGAACTCTTACCTTACTATAACTTAACTAAATGCGACAACACTACAGCCAATAATACGAAACAATAGTCTCTGTGGTTGTAAGCATAGTGTCATGAAAACTGATAGCATATGGGCTACAACGTAGGAAGTAGCAGTACTATATTTATTTTACGTATTCACGTAACTTTGTGATGACACGAATGACATCTAAGCGAACGGTCAGACCTTGAAGAATATCGTATAATTTCTTTTAATGCTCACCTCTCATACTCAAGCCTCTCTTACGCTTATCTTTCTAGAGCTTCATATCTTGCCGATATTTTTCCTACTGCTTAATTGAGGCGTATAAATATGTATTAGAGAAATGATGTAACAAATGCGTTAGCTTCACCATCGTAGTCATACGAAAACTTTCACATACACTGTGCGTTACACTGCTTCATACTCCATCTCCGATAGTGACATAAGGAAACCTATATATGCTATAGTACTGGCAGCCAAATGTGCAGGGGAGGCCTTTACCTGTCTACTTTCGCGTTTTAGTTCACTTAAACTCTGTCTTGTACAAAATGTGCCGCGTCATATGTCCCGCGTATAGTACGTTCGCGCTTAGGATACGTAAAGCATGTTGAGTGATTGCAGCAAAGATTAGACGTGTGGATGAAGAAAAGAAACACGTAGACACTGCTCCTCTGGTTTCTTTCCTTCATCCGTGCGGCTAAGCTTTGCTGCAACCATTCAACATGCAAGGTCACCAACTAGCCGAGACGCAAACCATACGTAAAGCTTTACGAGATTCTGGCTTTTATAATGTTCATCTAGCACGTACTTGCGTTCCGGCCGTAAGTAGAGCTTGCAAGTTAAGCCTAAACGCATTTGACTGTTCGCTGTACACTGCTGCAGCAGATTCCAAGGTAACCTTGACTTCTATCAGCTAAATGCTGTTACTTGTCCAACAACTCACTGCGCAGGTCGCTGACTCGAGCCTTAGCCCAATTATAGCTACTCAATTGCAGTTTCAAACAAGAATACCGTCAACAATATGAAAAGTAGCCGAAGGACGCGTCACCAAGTCCCAAGGCGACAGCAGCAGGAACTTCGCTTAGGTCAAACAAAAGGAGCACCAGCTGCAGTAAGAAAAAGCAGGCGCCGGTAAACATAGACAGGAGGCACCGGTTTACCTTCAAGGCTCTATACACCTGCCCTCTCTTTTATAAGCTTTTTTTCTGAACTGTTTATCTTGCTTATCACATTCGCCTAATCGTCAAGCTTCCTCTAAAAGTGTTCTAACGCCCTTTCGCGACTCATCCACCAGCCAAACTTCATGGTGTACAGATCGCCGACGCAATAACGCCCAGCAGTGCCGCCAATATGGTCTTTCGAGGCGAAAGCGTGTGCTGATGACTCCGTAACAGCTGCGGCATTCTCATTTTACCAGCCAAAATAGGTTCGATGTTTCCGCTTTCCTCCTTCTTTGTTATGCTGTTTCCTTCCTTTTTTTAGATTTTTTCTGAAGTCTGAGAGAGAGAGAGAGAACTTTATTTTAGCTGCGCACTACGTTTTATTTTGTTCTTTTCATTGCCTTTCAGCCCACTCGAAAAGCATTACTGATAAACGGCCACCGGAACGTGGCCCGTGAGCCATTCATATCCCAGGCGTCGCTGGAGCACCTCACACATCGTGTATGGATATATATTGCAGGTTTGGCCCATGCCGTCTTCCTCATGCTGGGAGAGAATAACACATGTGCAGCTGGAATGCGGAAGTCCCCCCAAAGTTCGCGGCACCGCGGTGTATAATGTTGAGAACCAGGAAGCGGAGCTGAAGAATAGACCGTCTTGTTTTTTTGACTCTGGGTAAAAAACTAAAAACGGAATGCGGGCGCGTGCTCGGGCCCACGTTCGCTTGTCACTTTTTCGTCGTCTACTCTCTTCTTGACAAGCATAATATTTAACAGCTCCCTGTTGAACAACTTGTGCGGGGTTTGCTTCTTTTCAGGACTCTTGTTTCCGAGGTACCTAATCTTGTCCAGCTGATTCCACGTGGTACAGCATCTGTACCGGTCTCCGCAACGTGGTGCCACCAGGAGTGCGCACCTTGCATGAGCGAACTTTGCCGTCGCTGCCCGGAAATACTTCGGCGATCTGTCCCATCTTCCACAATTGCCGCGGCGAGTTTAATTCTTTTATCAGTACGATGTCTCCTCTCTTCACGGATTCTGTGCTTGCAGTTTCATTCACATGAGCTGAACGAAGTTCTTGGAGGTACTCTCGTCGCCACCTGTTACAGAGATTGTTTATCACTTGTTCTTTGTGTTTCCATCTTCGTTGAAGTATGTCGCGTGACGATGACGCTTCTTCGGCTGGTCCGCTCACACAGTCTGTATGAAGCATAGTCAATCTTCGGCCTATGAGGAAATGACTTGGCGTAAGTGGAGTTGGTTCAGAGGATTCTGTAGACACAAATGTGATCGGTCCTGAATTTATCATTGATTCGATCAACTTGAATCAGGATGGTAGAAAGTTCTTCGTAGTTAAAGAAAAGATTTCCCAGTGTTTTCTTCAATGTAGGCTTCACGGACCTAATAAGTTTTTCCCAAAACCCTCCCCACGAGGGAGCTTGTTCGGTGATGAATTTCCAAATGATCCCTTGACATCCGAAATACGATTGTACTTCTTGCGATTCCATTAACTCATGAAGCCGCTGAATCTCCCTTGAGGCCTTTCTAAAGGTCTTAGCATTGTCGGAGTATATTATCCTACAGATGCCTCGTCGTGCCACAAATCGTTTAAAAGCTAGTAGGAACTTGTCGTAAGTAAGAGTGGTGAAGAGCTCCAAATGAACCGCTCTGACGACTGCACATGTGAAGATTAGTATGTAACTCTTTTTCGAAGTTTTTTCAATATCTTTTCTTCGAAATGCTCCAGTAAAATCTACACCACAGACTTTGAAATGTGGAGCAGGCTGGACATGGTCTGCTGTTAGGGGCCCGAAATACTCCGAGTATTGCTTGCAGGAATATCGTCGGCAGACGGTGCATTCGTTTATGACTTTCTTTACAACCGGCCTGGCTCTCAGTAACCAGAATCTTTCTCTCAATTCCGTCAAGAGCAAACTGAGTCCAGCGTGTAAAAGTCGTTCGTATTCCTTCTTCTTCAACAATTCTGTGAATGTGTCTGAAGCAGGAAGCAGAATAGGATGCTCGGAACTTTCGCGGAGGTTGCTGGACTGAAGTCGACCTCCCAAGCGAAGAAGCCCTAATTCGTCGTGATAGGGACTGAACCGCTGAAGTGCAATGTTCATTCGGCGTACATCTTGTTCAAATGCTTTATCTTGCTTTCGGCGTATCCAATAAATTTCGGCCTCTTGTAATTCGGTTGCGTCTAGAGGTTCTTTCTGGCGTCTGTATGTCGGCAATTTCTAGTGAAACATTGTATACACGCAGTTGTACGCATCAGTCGGTTATAAGAGCAGTAGTCATCAATGTTTACAATCGTAGGCTCTGGTCGTACAGCTGCATTCAAACACTTTGTTTCCTATTCTACGTCGACTGTATCCTTGCTGTAGCAGGGTTCGTCGAAAGTCGTCTTAGTGTGGAAGAAAGTCTGGTCCTTTCCACCAAAACAAACTTTGTAAGTGTTGTTCCGCGGTGGGTCCTCTAGATAGCAAGTCGGCTGGATTTTGATCACCTGGGCAATGTTTCCACATATTCACTTCGGTTAGGGAGAGTATCACCGCAACTCTGTTTGCTACGAACTGTTTCCATCGCTTCATTGAACTTCGTAGCCAATGAATCAGAATCATAGAGTCTGGCCACATAACTTTCAAAGTCCGCTAGGTTTAGGGCACGTTTCACTGTTGCAATAAGTCGAGCTGCAACAAGCGCTCCCATAAGCTCTAGTCGTGGGACAGTCATAATTTGTAGAGGCATCATTCAAGCATCTTGTCTATCGATGGCTTTAAAGGGGTCATGAAGCACCCCTTGGGCTGATTGAAAAAACACATCCTGCGGAAAGCTGACACGGCTACGAACTGCTCTGCCAAATATTACAGTCGTGCGCGCCGCGTAATGGCCACAAGCGGAGCGCGAAGTTGCCGTTTCCCCAGGCACCCTCTTTTCAAACAGAGGCCGGTTCTCACTCTCGTCGGTGGGCGGGGCGTCTGTCCGCTGTACGTCGCAAAGACATAGCATGCTTATTGGCCGATAGCCGACGTAAATCGAGAGCGGCGTTCGGATCAGATGCGCTTCTTGCCGCGGAATGCCGCCACTTGCCGGCGCCGCACTCGCGCAAGCGAATCACAGCGAGAGAGCGATCGCGTTTCATGACGCGCGCTGGCGTAACTTCTTTCCCCCATGCCATTCCTCCCTGTCTAGCTTCCAGTGCGCTCGTCGGCACGAGAAAAGAGAGAAAGCGCTGGTAGCGTGCGCCAAACCCCCGTAACTCCGCTGATTCTTGACGGATTCGAGAAATTTTTGCGGCAATCGATTCGGGAGGCAGTACACTCCGATACTGAGGCCATTAGATCATTACTTGGAAAAGTGGTTCATGACCCCTTTAAGATGTCTTCGTCAGTGTCCCAGACAAGTCCAAGAATCTTTTTTCCCGTTTCGTACATCGAACTGTATGTTCATGTCTTTACTATTGTGAAAGTTTCCTAAGTGTCCATCATTTGTCGTCTACTTTTTTAGATGCATCCCCGCCTCTTCCAAAATACTGAAGCAATCGTTGACGACTTGCTGTGCTTCGTCCTTGCTCTGTGCTCCGATGACCAAATCATCTACGTAGAAATGACCCTTCAACAGTTTGACAGTCGAAGGGTACTTGTCTTCCACGAGTTGAAAGTGGTGCCGTAGAGTTGCCGCAAGTAGAAAAGGACCCCTGCAGGTACCAAAAGGGACCCTTGTCTTGCGCAATTCTTCAAGGCTGGTAGACCCTTCCTTAAACCAAAAGTCGCGAAACGCGTCTCGGTCGTGTTCAGCCAGTGACACTTGAAGAAAAGCTTTTTCGATGTCGGCGGAAATTCCAATCTTGCAGCTGCCAAACTTCAGCAGTAAGTCCAGTATGTTGGGACTCAAATTCGGCCCTGTCCACAAGACATCGTTGAGAGAAGGAGAGTCCGAAGCGCTAGATGAGGCGTCGAACACCACCCATACTTTTGTTGTAATTCTGTCACGTCTCACTACCGCTCGGTGTGCCATGTAGTACGTGGCATGCCCGCTCGTACAGCTCGTTGTAACCTTCTCAGCAAAGCCATTGTTATAGTAGCTCCTTATACCAGTGTCATATTCCTCGTGAAACTTTGGTTCTCGACACAGCTTTCTTTGTAGAGACTCCAGTCTCTTCAAAGCGACATCCCGGTTGTCTTTAAGCTCGGAATAATTGCTGCGCCAAAGGCGTTCAACCTCGTAGCGTTCAGTGGTTTTAACAGTTGATTCCATGAAGTTCTTCAGGACGTGTTCGTCATCTTTCGAATGTCTTTGTTCGTGTGCCAGTCCCAGATGCTCCACTTCCCAGAAAGCCCTCAGTTGCTGTGAGACGTTGGTTTCGATTAGGTGTATGTTGAGGGTCCTTAAGGTTTCTGGCTGGAACTTCGCAAACTTCTGGTATCTCCATGTAATGTCCATCCCATAATTGTTTCGATGGCGGTTAAGGAGTCGTCCAGTCGCTGAATTTTTCCGCTGACGAGTTGCCAGTGACAGTCAGCTCCTATAAGCACGCATATGCCAGGCTCATGTAAGACCTGGTATACGGTGACATCAGCCAGACGTAAGTCCCTGTCTTTTACCCTTTCAAGCACATTTGTCTCTGTCAGTGCTAAGTCACTGCGTACTTGTGGGACTTCTATAGCCTCTATTTCAATCGAATTTGCGTTGTCATAGCTATGCATCGTAACGCGTACTCTCCGATAATATTTCCGAGGTGCAGAAATGTTTCCGAATCCAGAGATGCGGAGCTGCTTTTCGGCTACCACGGTGGCTTTCAGATTCCTAGACAACTCTTTCGTGATGAAGCTGCGTTGACTGCCACCATCAATTAACATTCTTACAAGGCGTTTGTCTCCAGTCCCCAGAGCCCAAACTTGCGCGGTCTGCAGAAGTACTGTGCTCTTTAGCGAGTCTGTGGAAGAGCTGGATACAGTGGTCTGCGTTTCGTTATTCCTCTGTGTCCATTTTGGGTCGCACATCGCTGTGTGCGACCCAAACCTCTTCCAGCTTCTGCATTCTTTCGCTATCTGAAATGGATTAGCGCATCGGAAGCAACATCCCAAATTACGCAGTTTCTTTTTTTTTCTCATCTAATGTTATCTCAGATGGGCAGTTATCCACCGAGCGATCTTTGCCACCACATAGCACACAACTCTCTGGATCGAGCTTTACGGCTAACATAGGCGCAGAACCACGGTTATGGTCATTAGATTTTGGCTTTCGGGTTAAAACTCGTTCTCTGTGGTCATCCGTCAGCAGCAAAGCCTGTTCCCGGCTTCTTACTTCGAGGCTTAAGAAGTCTAGAAGAATAGACAATTCATCTAGTTGGTGACTAGTGCCGCTTGTGTTTGTCAAAGAGAAGGTGCGCTGAGTATAACGGAGCACCATTTCTTGTGGAAGGTTTTTAACTATTGCTGTTTTCAGTAACACTCCATACTCTTTTTCTTCGACTCCAAGGTTATGAAGGGATCCCACGCGCCTTTGTACCTCTTCATACAGCCTTTGAAGCCCTTCAATATATTCGTATGAGCGAACTTTATGAAGGTTTAGAAGCCGGCGCATGTGGTCGTTGACAATCTGCGACTTATAGCCGAATCTTTCTTTGAGAAGATCTATAGCTGTGCTATCACTTTCGTTAGTTGTGGCCAGGCTGCTGATGACACCTTCCGCTTTACCCGACAGGTAGCTCCGGAGGTATTTCAATTTGTCCACTTCTGCGAGGTGGCGGTTCTGATCAATAGTTGACTCAAATTGACCCCAGAACTCAGGCCATCGAATTGGTTCTCCATTAAACTTCGGTATATCGAGCTTAGGTAGCTTAATCTGCGCCCGTGCTTGATGAGAATCATCGTGAGATGCGTGCGTAGCTACAACTTGAGGAGAGCATAAAATGCGTTCAGCGTGGGACTTTGCGAGGACGATAGAATCTTGATATTGCCCAACGCTGTTAATCTCATCCTCAAGGTCATCGTCAGTGACTTGCTCTTCTATTTGGTTGTCAAGTTCCATGAGCATCGTTTCCTTTATCGTCAATAGCCCCGCCACGGCGGTCTAGTGCTTATGGCGCTCGACTGCTGACCCGAAGGTCGCGGGATCGAATCCCGGCCGCGGCGGCTGCATTTTCGATGGAGGCTAAAATGTTTGAGGCCCGTGTACTTAGATTTAGGTGCACGTTAAAGAACCCCAGGTGGTCAAAATTTCCGGAGCCCTCCACTACGGCGTCTCTCATAATCATATCGTGGTTTTGGGACGTTAAACCCCAGATATTATTATTTTTCGAAAATAGGTTAAGATGATCGGTTAGCTCACCAGTCGGCATTGGTTTCGTTCGCATAAGAGCCGCCATTACGTTGATGATCTTAGTGACCGAAGCTCGAACGATAGCACGTTTCCGTCGTAGCCTTTCCATGTCGTCACGTCGGGAATCGAAGACTCGTGATGACGTCGATCGTTCTTGGTTTCTCTCCCAGCGTCGTCGCGTTGATCGCGTCGATCGGCCGTCCTCTTCAGGTAGCTCGCTTCATCGCCAGGGGTGGTCTTCAACTGTTCTTATATCCTGGTCACGGTACCGTACTGTTGAAAACCAGGAAGCGGAGCCGAAATATAGAACGTCTTGTTTATTAGATGCGAAGTATCTTAAGGTCGAGCTCAATCCGGCGGTGGTGGTGGTGGTGGTGTGCGGCGTGACCACCCTCACTGCGCATGCGCATACCCTCTCCACATACCTCCTCTCCACTCCCCCTCACCATTCCCCTTCCCCTCTATCCCTCTCCACTTTCCCTCTCCCCTCACCCTCTCCACTTTCCCTCTCCCCTACCCCTCTCCACACTCCCTCTCCACTTTCCATCTCCCCTCTCTCTCTCCACTTCCCCTCTCCCATTCCCCTTTCCACTCTTCCTCTGAAACGCGGGCTAGACATGCCGAAATTCTCTCCTGCACAACGCCGCGACGAGCTCGAGCGCATGCGCGTCCCCTCCCCTTCTCTCTCCTCTCCTACGCTGCCCCCCTCTCGCCCGCCTGTCGACGCCGTTCCCCGCTCGCCCTGTGAGAATTAACGGCCAGGCTAGATGGAAGACACGACGCGTGTAGCGTCGCCCTTCGCGTTCCACGACACGAGGTCGGTAGCATGCCCAACGAACGCCAACGGAACGCGATCGTGCAAGTGATCCGGCTTCGCATCGCCTCATAGTCCCCTTTAGCGGGAGATGGTGTAATTTTTTGACGCTGGGTAAAAAACTAAAAACGGAATGCGGGCGCGTGCTCGGGCCCGCGTTCGTTTGTCACTTCTTCGTCTACTCTCTTCTTGACAAGCACAATATTTAACACACAGAACCCGGGCTCCTTCTTGGATACTTTGGCCGACTGCAGTGCTTTCTTTCCTCTTCATGTAATGCTCCTGGAGAATAAAGAAGCCCATTGGTGATGAGCTTGATATTAATGCACCCCGAATTACTATATGGCGGATATTCTTCCTGGAGTTCGCAAATACTTCAGTACCAGTAGTCAAGCAACAAACATTTTGGCCATAAAGACGCTGGCTGTTGGCTGCTAAGCTTCGGTAAGGAAATGTCTCGCACTGTGATTGTTTGGCACCTGCTCTCACAAGAAACTATAGCGTAATAACCTTTTCCTGACAAAGATCCCATGTTCATTTATTGGAAGGTTGTTGACAATGTGCAATGTAAACCCACACATCCTCCATCTTTAAAACTGTTGTACGAATGCTCCTTCCGCTTCAGTTTGTGTGCGACAGACACCAGAGGACGGTTAGAACAACGAAATTGATATCAGTGGATGGGAACCACAGACAAGGAGTGCGATTAAGTGGGGCTTACGGTGTTCGTAGGAAAAAGGTATAACCAGCTAGCTCAATGTAGTATCAATCGGAGATAATTAGGCGAGGTCTTCTTCATAAAAAAAGACATGTAATACGCTGAGGATGATGAAAAAATTACACCATCTCCCGCTAAAGGGGACCATGAGGCGATGCGAAGCCGGAGCACTTGCACGATCGCGTTCCGTTGGCGTTCGTTGGGCATGCTACCGACCTCGTGTCGTGGAACGCGAAGAGGGACGCTACGCGCGTCGTGTCTTCCATCTAGCCTGGCCGTTAATTCTCACAGGGCGAGCGGGGAACGGCGTCGACAAGCGGGCGAGAGGGGGGCAGCGTAGGAGAGGAGAGAGAAGGGGAGGGGACGCGCATGCGCTCGAGCTCATCGCGGCGTTGTGCAGGAGAGAATTTCGGCATGCCTAGCCCGCGTTTCAGAGGAAGAGTGGAAAGGGGGATGGGAGAGGGCAAGTGGAGAGAGAGAGGGGAGAGGGAAAGTGGAGAGTGGGAGGGGAGAGGGAAAGTAGAGAGAGGGAAAGTTGAGAGAGGGAGGGGAGAGAATGCGGAAAGGGAAAGTGGAGAGGGGAAGGGGAGAGGGTGAGTTGAGAGGGAAAGTGGAGATGGGAAGGGGAGAGGATGAGTGGAAAGGAGAAAGGGGAGAGGGGTAGAGGGGAAGGGGAATGGTGAGGGGGAGTGGAGAGGAGGTATGTGGAGAGGGTATGCGCATGCGCAGTGAGGGTGGTCACGCCGCACACCACCACCACCACCACCGCCGGATTGAGCTCGACCAAGATACTTCGCATCTAAAAGATGGTCATAGTGTATGACTATGCAGTCTGACCAAGTCTGCTGGTTTATGCAATGCACGTGTCGCATGTGTGAAACGGAGTTTAAATGCATTTGTTTGTCTTCAGACTCATGAATATTATTTTGCTTCTTACGCAGCGTTGCCGAAGTACCCGACCCAGCGCTTTGCTTTGGCTTTCGTCCGCAACCACTTTTATGCCGTAGGTGAGCACCGTTATGTTCATAGTTGGCAAGAGGTTATGCCAGGAGCCGTTCCGAACTATGTCAAGTTTTCTCAACAAGAAAGTTCTCGAGAGAGAACTGCTGAGTCAGCAGGCACTTTGAGAATATGGTCAGGCTCGCGCGAAATCAAGAGCAAGAACTGATCGTATACGAAACGCCAAACTGAATTAGTGTTTATGCAGTGAAGAAGATGCTTCGTGTTTCAGTACTTTTAGGACGAAGGTGAGCCTGGCCCACAATCCTTTGAATTCAGCTGGCGCTGTTCCTATAACTGTGTAAACAGGGTTGACTGTGCATGCTTTTGTGTGTGCCGGCTATCGCAAAACCTTTGACGAGTCAGGCTAGTGCGTGGGTTCCCTTGTGGCACGCTGATGTTTTGTATTACGAAACGCCAGTGTTTGTGCAATGGGAGCCTGATAGACAAGGTGACGCAGTTTGTAGCCTGGCTCTCGCGAAATGTCATTATTTTCTATGTGGGATAGAGTTGCAGTGAACAATTAGTGACCTACCATATGCTGGCTACGGGCGTCAAGCTTGGGCGGGTGCTTCTAACGTTTCAATCAATAACGCTTCAATCGAGTGTGCCTGCGAAATGAGGCTTGTACACGTGCGTGGTCAGTAAGGCTATAAATTGGACGTACTACATTGGAATATTACGTAACTGCAATTATTGACAGCGTAACAATGAAATGACGTTTTGGCGTCTGAAAAAAAAGGGTGTGATTCGAATGTAATGACTTGAGTGTATGGTTATACTATGTATTAGAAGGTCCAAATATTTTCAAAAGAGTAACTTGTTTTAGCTTTCATTTCACCCTGGGGATATTATGGGGCAATAGCGAGCGCCAGGTCAGCGGCAGATTCTTTTATATTTCGCCAATTAGCTAAATGCCTTAATTAACACTCCTAATTTTCATTTTTGTGGTATGTTGTATTGGCAGAATTGGAGATAATCCTCAAAATACTCAAGCCAAGAAAAAAATCCATTGCGAATTCTTAACGCCCGTTACGATGCGAGAAGCATTCACCCTGGCGGGCCCCATAACTCAGGGGCGATGAGCGCAACTGCCCTAGTTCCTTGAGGCTTAGACTGGTGGCCCGCGGTATCGCTGCCTCTTTGGCGTCGCTCTCAGGCCTGTGACATCAAGTTTTGTATTCACAAGAGGCTATCCACGAGGCTGCGGAGCGTAGCGAAGCCAGCGGCGATACCGCCACCCGCCCGTGTAGGTCTCAGGTGACGTCAACCATGCGCCGCAAAGCGCTGGGCGGAGCGAACTGCGTCATTGGCGCTTACTGCCGCTGATTTTTCATGTGAAGGTGCCTCAAGAGCGATCTTTTGTCGCCTCGTAAAGTGCGCAAAAAATAATTAAATTTGAAAAGCTCGTTAACGTATCTCTTTCCAGCGAACTAATTACGACAGCGTGCCTCTTACCTTGCGCCCACCACTGCACCAATTAGTGTCCCAGGGCAAAACAAACCTAAAGCGAGTTACCTTCCTTTCAAAATTTTGGATCTTTTAAGAAAAACACCCGCTATAGTGTCGTGTTATAAAAAAGTCACAGTTTCGCCGCAATGGCGAAGCAATCAATGCGACAGCAACAAATTGAAATGTAACGTGAAGAACGGGAAGCAGCTCGAAATTTCCAGCGAGTCGCTCAAGCGCGAAGGACGCACGAAAAGAACACGCACAGGGCGAGCGCGAGCTATCAAGAGTCACAGTTGTTAGTTATTTCTGTTTGAACAGCATGCCGCTTCGCAAACGCGGCTGCTGCAGCGAGCGAAGTGGCCTTCGTACGCTCTGTAAATTTAGCGGGGACATCACAGTGAAAGCACAAGAGAGTAGAGCACTGCACGGGCTCGGGCCTACCCGGAAACCCGGACCCGTGTTCTCACGGCGGGCCCGTGAGTTCTCACGGCGGGCCCGGGCCGGGCTCGGGCCTGAAGCTCCGGGCTTAGGGCCGGGCCCGGGTTTGAGGTGGCGGGCTCGGGTCGGGCCGGGCTTGGACTTTGTTGGGTTCTTAAATGGACACCGTAGTGAAGCACTGAATTGGTTTAGACTGATAAAGTGAAGTCTAAAAACTCGAATGTCATTCATTTCACCATCATAAGTTTATTATCAGACGAGAAAATCGAGGTCAAAATTCCATTTTTTTAAATTTCTCACCGAAATGTCCGAGCGTGTCGCCATACATTTCAAACTGTATTTGTTGTATTTGGGGACATTGGCTGTATAAAATTTCCTCAAACTTGGTATGTTAGGTCTATGGCCCCCTCAGAGGTCAACGTACTTCATTTTTAGTGATTAGGAACTACGTAGGACCCATTCGACGCCGTCATAATCTAAGATGTCGCGGTGTCTGCTACGCGAACTTAAAGGGGGCGACGTCACCCGCATTTATCTTTTTGTGCGTATTCTCACTTACCAAGAGTCTTGTTCCGGTGGAGAGTGGGGATTAAGGAACTGCTAAAGAGTAATTTACTGATAATAGGGAAATTGTTTTTCTTTTTAGTGCCCCTTCATGTTTGTTCCACATACGTTGTGCATACATATATCTATATGTTTCACATTTGCCTTCGAAAAAAACTGCTTTATTTATGTGGGGCAAGCTATTTAGAGAAATTTTATTAGAGACAAGTGCCGAACTTCTTTTGTTCCTTGCATATGGGGCTACTTGATTTACCTTAAACAGGCGAGTTCAAAGTAGATATACCAGGCGCTTATATATTTAACATGTCGATATTCTGTGCTTTATTTTCATTCATTATGACTTTATATCGCAAATGTTATTCTGTAATCGCAGTAATCAGTGTAATCGCAGTAATCAGTTATAATAAATATATACCTGTAGCTTACCGCAAGAGCGATCACAGAGCTCCAAAGCGAGCAAAAGTTTTTGAAGTTTCCAGCCCTCCACTAAAACGAAAGGCCTGCACGGACTCTCGTTACATAGAATTCCTATACATAGACATTCCTTTTCCGTGGCTTCGTCACGGCCCCCAGTGGTCATGTGACGCGAGATGGACGTGCACAGCCTGCTTGGTGAGCCCAATTCGTTAACATACTTTCGCCTTTATCCGCTATGTCAGGGGTCTCAAACCCACCTCAGCTAACGGGCCGCATTCACGAAAATTTACTCCCGCAAGGGCCTCGGACAGTAACGCAGCTAAAAGCGCGCGCGGGGGGGGGGGGGGGGGGTAGAGGGGCTAGGTCGTACCAAATGTCAGCTAACGTTGCCATTTAAGAGAAGAGCTTTCCGATATGTAACGTATGGGTCGTTTCTGAAGGGCATTTAGCGGCAGGATTCGAACAATATCGATACCTATCTTACATGACCAAAACAAGATTGTTTCACGGTTCGGTATCAACACATGGTGGCCGCAGGGGATGCCTCACGACAAAAAAACTTTAGACTTGTCATGCCTGTGTAACTTAAGAACATACTTATGGAGAACATGAAAAATTGGGTCCCCTGCGCTATACAGGTATAGTGTGAGACAGGCACGTAGCCAGGATTTTTTTTCGGGGGGGGGGGGGGGGGCCCAAGGCCTAACTTTCCGAAAAAAAGTATTTCCATGACAAAAATAAAACAAAAGTTTCCCGGGACTATAGAAGGCCGGACGAATTTCGGGGGGGGGGGGGGCGCCCCCCCCCTGCCTACGTGCCTGGTGTGAGAGCTATTCGTCCACCTCCTGCCAGTCCTACCCGCGTAGTGCAGTGGTCACCTTCTACCAGTACAACATCGTTAGGAAGGCATAGAGCATTATCATACGGCAGAAAAGAAGAGCGCGGTGCAAGCCGTACAAACATACACGGCTGAAAACTGCAAGCAGAAGCCCTCAAAGAGGAGTTTTATAGGTGATACTGAAAGAGTGTCACGACGTTCGGGAACGATAGAAATGAAGGGATAAGCTGCACAGCAACGTTCATTCTGCAGAGGTCCACAAAGACACCCTAATTTTGCTCCAGTGGTGGAAGTTAAGAATAACGACTGCCGACGCCTTCACATTTCGCAAGACAGATGTGCACCCCTGCGCCTAGCGCATGCAGTGCGAGAAACTTTAGCGTGGCAGGATATGTGATACAACGGTGTATGTTAAAGCCGGAATCTCTACATAATTTCATTTCTCGCACAATAACACGTGAAGTAATAAACTATAAAATATGCCACAAAAGACTTATGGACTGTATATAGTAGCAGCGGTGATATATGAAATAATTATGATATATGAAAAGAATGCTACCACAAATACTTTTTTCGTCCTTTCGGCTGCCTATACGTATTTCTAAAAGTACACGTGCTGCACACAGTTCGTTAAAATTTTTATCTAGGTTAGTGTACATACAACAAGGTAATAAACTTGGCTTTCTTCCTCCATCATGCTGTGGCAAGGTACTGCAGACATGTGTTACATATACAGAAGGGTGCATGATTGGCTTTTTCGTTAGAGCATGTTTTAAGTTTCAGTAAAGAGCGCAATGAGAGCGTTGTCTTTTCTCTCTCCTGTTTTTATTGCATTTCCTATCGAAACTGAATTCATACTGCAAATCACTTACCTTGCTGCAATATCTGCTACAAAACGCTCTTGATGATCCTCATTGCATTAGCAAAAAAAGAAAAAAAAACAAAAGTTATATTATACCATTGCCGAACAAACGTTCATTGTACCCAATATGTCCACTCATCTCTTTCCATCGTGAGCCCATTTTTACACGAAATTACCGTAGGTTTAAGAAGAATTGTTAGCAAAATATTCGCCAGCAAAGTGTAGATATTTGCTACTTAAAACACTTTGCTGTAGATTCATCGTTCTGGCAACATCACCTATATTATTGGCTCGGGCCTCTGTCGGGCCTGATCTACGGTCGGGCCGGGCCGGGCCGGGTAGGCGAAATTTTTTCTCGGGTTCGGGCCGGGCTCGGGTCGTGTATTGAATCGCCGGGCCGGGCTCGGGCGGGTAAACTTGAACGAGTTCCGGGCCCCGGCAGGGCCCGGGCCGAAAATTCCGGCCCGTGCAGTGCTCTACAAGAGAGCCCCGCCGGATGGTATAGTGGTTATGGCAATCGATTGCTGAACCGAAGGTCGCGGGATCGAATCCCGGCCGCGGCGGCTGCATTTTCGATAACGGCGAAAATGTTTGAGGCCCGTGTACTTAAATTTGGGCGCACGTTAAATAACACCAGGTGGTCCAGGGTTGCCAATGGTGGCTACTTTTCGCCAAATTGGCGAATTTGAGAGGCCCGGGGCGACCTAAAGTTATGAATGGTGACATGGCGAATTTTTGGCGATTTTCGGCTTAGGTCTCCACTGAGTAATGCATCCTAAGTTCAGTGTCTTTCCAACGAATGAGCGGCAACATTCCCGGTATTTTTCTGGGTTTTAGAGTAGAACGTGCACATTACGCGTCATTCGGTATGTCAGTCCTGTAACTCGTGTGTATCTCCTCAATTCATCTAAATGCAGCACGTACTCGAATGTCCCCCAGCGACATTTTAGCAAAATGTAAGTCAGCGGACTGCCTCGCAAACCGCGAGGGGGCAGTGTTTGACTATAAGTATAGTCATACTTACAGTATGACTATACTATAGTCAAATGACTATAAGTATAATGACTATAAGTATAGTCAAATGCATAAGCACCGATATTAAAGAATTTGGTCATGATGCCGAAATAATCCTTCTAGGGGACATGAACGCTCACATTCGTGACCTTGACGGATATTCAGACACCAATGGCAAGTTATTGGTAGATCTCTGCGAGCAACATAGTCTTGAGATAGTTAACGTGGGGCCGAAGTGTGAGGGGCAGATCACGTGGGAAGTCGGAAACAGGCAATCGAGCATTGATTATTGTCTCATGACAGAAGGAATATATGACAAACTTAGAGAGATGAGAATAGACGAGGAAGGCATTGACAGCTTGGGTAGTGATCATAAACGCATAATATTACAAATGGGATATAAAACTGAAAATAAGAACATAGAATCAAAATTTGGCAGCTTGTATCTAAATGACAAACAAATAACGAATGTAGCCGCAAGAGTCGAAGAAAAAGTAGACGAACTGCCAGGCAAAGACTGGAAGTATAGTGAGCTGCTACATATAATCACAAAAGAAATGGAAAAAGAGAAGAAAACTATTTGTTGGAAAGGAAAGAGAAAGCCAAAAAGTTGGTGGAACAAAGAAATCCGGGAGGCGATCGAGAAGCGACGTGAGGCATCACGGGAGCACAGGCAGGCAAAAAAAAGAGAAGCGGCCACAGGACGAAGTCAACCAAATATGGGAAATATATTTAGAGCAAAAATCCATCGTGCAGAAATTAGTCGAGGCAAAAATTAAAGGTGAAAGTGAACGCTGGATGACAGAGATTCGCGAAAAGAAGAAGGCCGCGCCTGGGATATTTTGGAGCCACCTAAAAGCGCTAGGTAGGAAGTCTGTCACAATGCAACAACGTTTGGTAGATGAAGGAGGAAATCAATTGGAAGGGCATGAAGCGCTAGGTTACATCCGAAAGATAACAGCCGATTCGTTTAAAAAGGTCACCCAGGGGATTCCCCCAGTAGGTAATAGTACGCAAAGGAGTGCAACTGACGAAGATGTAGTACTAGAGAATTTCAATTGGAAGAAGGCCGAAGGAAAAATTCCTAAGCGCACTACTCCGGGCTTAGATGGGGTTCCCGTCAGCCTCATTAACGAACTCGGACATAACACTAAAGAAGCACTGCTGAAAGCCGTAGAAAAGTGCTTACAGGAGCGGGAAATACCAGACAGTTGGCGAAAAAGTAGAATGAACTTAATCTATAAAGGCAGGGGAGAAAAGGATAACATTCGCTCGTATAGACCGCTAACCATTACATCGGTGCTATACAGGTTGGCGATGCAGGCAGTAAAATTAAAAATAGAAGCGTGGGTAGAACAAAATGATATTATGGGAGAACTTCAGAATGGATTTCGAATCGACAGGCGGTTAGACGATAATCTGTTTGTTCTTACCCAGTGTATAGAAATATCGAAAATAGAAAACAGGCCCTTATACATAGCTTATCTAGATATCACCGGAGCGTATGACAACGTTAAGCAGGAAATTTTGTGGGATATATTGAAAGAAGTGGGCATAGGGGACGACTGTATACAGCTTTTGAGGGAAATGTACCGAGAAAATACAGTTTGTATAGAATGGGAAGGAATAAGTAGCAAGGACAGCGTTGAAATTAGCAAGGGGCTGAGACAGGGACGTCCTTTGTCCCCGCTGTTATTCATGCTGTACATGGTGAGGATGGAAAAAGCGCTAGAAGGTAGCAACATTGGATTTAATTTGTCACACAAACAGGTCGGCACGATGGTTGAGCAGAAGCTTCCAGGTCTATTTTATGCTGATGATATTGTCTTATTTGCGGACAGTCAAGATGATATACAGCGACTGGCAGATATATGCGGAAGGGAATGTGAGGCTCTAGGACTAGGATTTAGTGCAACAAAATGTGGATTGATGGTATTCAATGATCACGAAGACCATGCGGTCTTCATACAGGGCCAAAAATACCGAGGGTAAGCGAGTACAAGTACCTCGGAGTATGGGTAAATGAGGGGGATAGATATATGGAGGTACAAGAGAAAGCAGCGGTAGCAAAGGGAAAGAGGAATGCTGCAATTATGAAGCACAGAGCTTTATGGGGATACAATAGGTACGAGGTGCTTCGAGGGCTGTGGAAGGGTGTGATGGTCCCGGGGCTTACATTTGGGAACTCACTGGTTTGCATGAAGTCAGAGGTACAATCAGGATTGGATGTAAATCAAAGGACGGTGGGCCGCCTCGCGTTGGGCGCTCACGGGAAGACGACAATTGAGGCTGTAAAGGGTGATATGGGATGGACAGGCTTTGAAGTGAGGGAAGCGCAGAGCAAAATGAGATTCGAAGAGAGGCTGAGGAAAATGAAGAAGAGTAGATGGGCAGAGAAGGTTTTCAGGTATTTGTATAGAAAAAGCGTTGACACGCAGTGGAGAAAGAGAACTAGGAGGCTCACCAGTAAATATACGGCTAGCAGTGCGGGCGATATGGCAACAGGGAGCATTAAGCGGAAGGTCAGGGAGGCGGAGAGGACTTATTGGATGACAGCTATGGAAAAGAAGCCGGCTCTGAGTAACTACCGAAATGGAAAAAACGAAATAAGGAGGGAAAGGTTTTATGATAATTCAAGGGGAAGCGCTTTACTGTTTGAAGCAAGGTCGGGCTGCCTTAGAACGCGAAGTTATAAAGCGAGATTCAGTAACGAAGACGAACACTGTACATGCTGCGGGGGAACTAAGGAAACGATGGAACATGTACTGATTGAATGTGGCGATATTCACCCAGGTATACTTGTGGGCACGAGTCTACAGGAAGCCTTGGGTTTTAGGGACAACAATGGAAAGCTGAACACGTCCGCGATAGAAATAAGTAAGAGACGGTTAGAGTATTGGTGGCAGAAGAGTAGAGATAAAGTACAAAAATAAATAATGGGGGCGGGGGGGGGAATAAGGCCATTCTGCCTTAAGAGGCAGAGAGATAGACCGTGAATTTATAATTTTTTTTGGTATAATAAGATAGATTTAATCAATGTAGACAAGGTATTAGGCCAGCATGAAACAAGGAAGTTTTTATTTTTTCTTCGAGCATGGTGGCAGACATGTCACCGCCCCGTTAAAAAGGGGACGCTCATAGCATCCATCCATCCTATATAGTTTTAGGTGGTTTAAGCTTCTCTAAAGTTTCGCTTCTGAAGGGGCTAGACGAAGGGTTGGCCGCGTGTTCCGACCATTTGTTCCGCCAAAGCTCCAACTGTTCTGAACAGCTTGGCGACTTATTCACTGTTGCAGTACCCCCAATTTAGCTTATTTATCGAGGCATTTTCCACTGTTCTCGGTGAGCGTGTGCAATGAAAACAATTGCTATAAATATTCTACATTGTCTACCTGTTCATTATTAACGCATCGGATTGACACGTGTAGATGTGACTATAAGAAAGGGTCGGTGGCGTCCTTTATCATATCAATTCACACTTAAAAAGTGTAAGTCTCACTAATGATCGGTTCCTGCAAGAATTCTGTCGTGTTACCGTCAATGAACCTTTTAATCATTTTAATTCATATAAGGGTACGTAAAGCTGTCTACAAACAGCGCTTTCACGGTTTTCCCCCAAGGTTTACCACACCTTTACCTTTGAAACGAGCCGACAGGGATGGAAGGATATCATGAGCGCTTCATTCATTCACCCTTGCGCCACCACGCACATCTTGCGGCTAGTCGGAGAAGCAGCACCATGCACTCCCATGATGAAGCGGGCGATAAAACTGGCATTCAGAAATGTCAATATAATTTAAGTGTCTTGGATGGTACTGTATTCTACCGAGCTATACGTGAGTGGAAAGTTTTATTACTATGTATGCCGCACATACCTAGGATGGCGACTTTTTGGGCGAAATTTGTAAAAAAATGGCGACTTTTGGCCACTTTTTGCTCGTCATTTGGCGACATTTTCTCTAAAGTCAGTGGCAACCCTGAGGTGGTCAAAATTTCCGGAGCCCTCTACTACGGCGTCTCTCATTATCGTGGTTTTGGGACGTTAAACCCCAGATAATATTATTATAATTCTTATTATTAAAGCACAAAACATACAACCATTCCTCCTCTCTCCACGAGGGATGCTCGCACGCAGGCGACCACGCACGGTAGGGCGCAGTGCACGGAGGCGCACACGAAACGCTGGGAGCTGTGCGATGACCTTTAAAGCGCGCCCCTCGCTCACTTCGCGCCATCTCGCTGGTGAGCAACAATGCATGCTTAAGTAAATCGTGTACATAAATAGCTCGACGTTACCATGCTGAGAGACGGTACTCTCAGTGGCCTAGCTGTCTAACGCCACGCGCTGCGGAGCGAGAGGTCACCCGTTCGATTCCGCGCGTCGGAAAGTATTTCTGAATTATTTTTCTTGGTGGCTCTTATATATATATATATATATATATATATATATATATATATATATATATATATATATATATATATATATATATATATATATATATATACGGGACATGAAGGCGACGCCGATGGCAAAAATCAACGATCCCTCTATTAAGGTGCCCTCACGAAAGAGACAGTTGTCGTTTACACGTCCAATTTCAGCTTCCTGTAAAATATAAATGTCTCTCACACACAGAAACATAGCGTGGATGACTAGATAACAGCTAAGACAACCAGAAAGTACAATAGAATTACTATTACTGCCGGCGGAGCTCCGGGTGGCACCTTTGTTTGGAGCCGACAAATAATTTGCGATGGACAATATCGAAAACACGATCCCTGCTTCGGTACAATCACACGTCTGAAAAACCTCCACTCGCGAAGATTTGCTTTCAGGGACACGTAAATTTGCCTCCTCATATAATAATACACTGAAAAAAAAGAAACAAACATAGCGCCACTCAAGCTATGATAGCCGTATCAAATTGAGCATCAAGTCGCAAGCCCTGATATGTAAACAAGCCTTGAACATGACTCCAAGCCATGTTTTTGAGGAACTCGTCGGGTGTCCTTTTGACGGTATTTTGATCATCCTAAGACGCATAGAATGTTTGCTGGGAATAAAGCGAGATCACTATGGCACAGATTCAGTATGCAAGAGCACCCGAATCTCCGTTCCGTGATGGCTTCTAAAATTGCATGAAATTCGATAACGCCAAAGCGGAACGCAGTGATCCGGCTCGATGAATAGAGACTGCGGAAGCAGGAAACAAAGAGATTGAATTTTTTGGCCGCATTGTGTTTCTCTTTTCTCGCAGACCGAGTTATAAATCGCCCGCCTGGACTGCCCTCTTTTAAATCCAGAAGTTGAAATATGGTCTTCGTGTTTCCATTTGGGTCACAGTTGTAAGGAATGAGAGACGTCCGTCAGTTCGATACAGCAACTGCACAAGCGGGATTGCTTTCGTGACCTCCGAGGCTCACATTCGTCAGTTGTTGGCTAAAAAAAAAGAAAACCTTGCATGGTCTGTGTATCCGCTTGTATATATTCATGTGTGAGGATAAAACCCTCCGTGAATTAACAACGTTGCATTTTTACAGCACATTTAAAGTAGGAAAGTCAACAGACAAGAAATCCACACAATTACACGCACGCACGCACGGGCGCACAAGCATGGGCACACATACCCGTGCGCACGCTCGCGTGTAGTACGGCAATGCAACATGCCACGGATAATGTGATATGTTAGAGCGACTGCCCTATACCTACTTCCAATGAAGTCTAGCGCACGATATTGGGTATTCGCTGGCTGTTCGCTTTGAAGATGGGATAACGTTTTATATGTTTACCCAGAAAATGATATTTGGCGGCACATATTGCTATCATCAAAGCGAGCGCCACGTTTTATTATGTAGCTACAGAAATACTGCAGCGATGAGAGCGAAAACTATTTGGCCGCCACCGAGATGATATTGACCAAACCTGCGTCTCTAAAGAATAGCAGCGAGTAAAAACACACTCTCGCACTGATTCCCATCGTTCTCACTGTGTAACTCTGGTGTTAGAGGTTGTTCACTCCAGGTACTTTTATTTATTAAACAGTTCAAACCTAGGAATTGTGCCATCAATGGTGCGTTCTATTTATTGCTGTTGTGAACAATCACAAGAGAAAAAACTACAGCAATATCATTAGCAACGTGACAATTCAGCACACCCAAACTTAAAAATGTGCTAGGCTGTGTTTCAGAAGAGTTGAACTAACATGCGTGCCCTAGTTCTTCACTATGCCCTTAATTATGAAATATTATGATCTTTTCCGTAACGTTACCTTCTTCAACCTAAATTAGCACATGTGAGGTGTTATCGCGAGAACATCCCAGCATGTTATAAACATATGTTTGCAACTTATAGTGCCGTTATAATGGCATAACAATACTAACTTTATGAGTGCAAATGCACTCTAGATAGCCTTATTCTAAACGTTAGGCAGAGGAGTGGCATATTATATACTGTCGTCGAGTCAACAGAGGTGATATGCACTATTTCTTTCTAACTTGCATACCTTCAATATATAAAACCGCTTTGCTACGGCAAATATGAAGGTTCTCTTTTGCAATACACTGGTTATTTTTAGCGCGTATTGATTATGAATCGGTAATGAAGTCTGCTTTGTTTAATGAACCTATATGCCTCGGGGTATCTCAAGCGCGTAATGAGAAACTATGCCTGAATCAACGTCACTGAGCAACGCCAGTAGAAGCAGTAGCCTCAGCACCTATAAGTATTAATATGGGTCTCTATTGATATACAGGGTCTGTTTGATCACGGGGTCGGCTTTGCTTGCTTTGTTACACCGCTATTCTCCTGGTTGGGAAGGCAAATAGCGAAAGGAAGAACGGCATACAAAGGCCAGATTAGGGTGAACTTCTCCGTTGCTTTTGTGCTTTGCTTACTTTTCATTAATAAAGGTGAGTGGGTATCGGGCATGACACTCTTGAGGTGGTAAAAATATCTCGAAAGACGGAACCGCTAATAGTAACGGTAAATTAAGGCGGAGTGTGCGCGCCGCAGGTTTCGCGGGAACTTGTGCGGGAAAAAAAATGGGACAGCTATGCACTGGTGGTGCGAAGACTGAAGAAACTTCGGAGCTGGTTGCCTTCATCTCCTCCTTTCTCTCTTCTCACACTCATTTTTTCTTTCCCACCTTCTTGCCATACTGTGTCACAGTTTGAGCCGCAATCGAGCCCAACTATTCTACGTGACAGTCAAGCATTCTAGCGCAGAGCCATTAAGGTACTTCAAACTGCTTAGGGAAAAGACCTTATAAAAACATTATGCCGGGGCAACGCCAGGAATGGGTGCAGTTTTCGCATTTCGCGTTTAGAACAATGCAATTAAACATGGACTACGCGAGGCACTCTCCAGCGTTTCTGGTATGCGCCGACGACCGATACTTATGATGTGCACATGATCACACCATAGCGTTCATTTCGTTGCGATGAAAGTCGACGTGCATGTCAAGCCCACGATATGCGCACTACTAAATTTACATAAAGATATCGATGCACTTCGCAGCGTTGCGCTTCAAGAAAAAAACATCGGCATAGTCTGCCACTCCCTGACCGCTTCGCATGCAATCTATTCCCACAATGCGTGGCATCTGCCGGAACCTTTTTATTCACGCCCAGATCCAACGTGGCCCGCACCGAAAATTTGCCAAATGCGAGTACACGTCACCAAGTGACCTTGTCAGGTGACAAAGTAACGTGACCAAGTAAGAACATTTTGTGGTAAGGTCACGTGACCAATGGATGAAGTCATGGGAGACGTCAATATAACGGTCCTGCCGATATACGACGCGGCCTTGCCGGCCGCGCTAGTATGCTCCTTGTTCTGTTTGTGTGCTCCACGCTGCGTGAACGCAAATAGTAACGCACGGTAGAGTCATAATGCTTGCACATTAAATGCACGTAAGGCTACTTAAATACATCTATAACTTTTCATTCTTTGCAGGCCCATCTGCTTTTCTGGTTACACTTACGCTTAAAGCAACGACAGATGCCTAAAAACTTCACTCTAAATGGAAACCTTGGAGGACGCTTGAGCTTCGACCCGCAGGTCGCGGGATCGAATCCCAGCCGCGGCGAGCGCATTTTCGATGGAGGCAAAAATGGTAGAGGTCCGTGTACTCATATTTAAGTGCACGTTGAAGAACCCCAAGTGGTCTAAATTTCCGGAGCCCTCCACTACGGCGTCTCTCATATACATATGGTGGTTCTGGGACGTTGAACTCCAAAAATTATTATTGGCGCTTGAGCTGCGCCTTCAAGTGTAGGAAGCGATAGCGTGATCGGACCCTGATTGCATCGCCTTTTCAACTGCTAGCCTTCTGTGGGAGTGCTGTGCGCCTGTAAATTGGTGCTTTCAAATTATCCCAGGATGCCTGCTGCAAGTTCACTTGCGAAGGGTTCACTACGGCATAATTCTTCGTTTTACGAGTTTGCAACGTGCGCACCCGCGCAGCTGCACAAACTGTTGATGCTGTTGTTGATAATGATAATTAATTACACCTGCGTGACCTGTATCAAACACCGCACATGCTGATGGGGAGGGGGTATGTTTTGTTATTGCTTTAGAGTCATGGTAGTGATAATCGCTTTGTGGTCGCTGTGGTAGACCGTGATTGGTTCCGCGATCATTTTCAACAAGACGAATGTGTTATTTTCGTATATCATTGTATTCACGCTGTTCTTTTGGTGAATTCAATTTCCGTTGTCTACTCATGGCAGTCTTAGAATGAACTGCGTGAGTTGCTAGACGGGTATCCCTTTTATGCATGGAAAACACAGGCGTGGAGAAGGGAGGGCCGTTTGACGTCATTTGAAGCCCTCGTGTGAAGTTCAAAACGGCTGTAATTTAATCTTCACCGGGAAATCAAGAAATAAAGAATGGTCTTGAAGCACGTAAGAGCTCTTAGCGAATGAGAGCGTGTGCTACGTGGTTAGCAGTATTTTGCTGACGACCGCTGACTGGGATACTAGATAAATGAGTCCCATGGAGCATAACATTTTGAACGTCCTTCACAAATAAACATCTTTCTTATCTGTAAAACCGAGCGAATTGATCAGAAATATATATCCCGCAAAAAAGGCCACAATAGCAATCTGCCTAAGCCCTGTAAGCATAAAGTACAAGCAAAAGGATCTTGATGGGCGTCACACAGGCAACCAACAAACGAAGGCCCAGTGGCTCAAAATGTCTGCTTTGTAAAATTCCCAACTTCGCAATGTCAGCGTTATATTTCTTTTCGTTCAAGAAGCCCAGCCACCCAACCGTGTCTCGAAAGTTAGCCGAGACGTTTGAATTGGCTCTGACGTTAATGTCATGTCTTCTTCTTGGGCGCACAGAAGTACGTACCAACAATATCGGAAATTACCCAACCGCGATTGTCGTCATGGCAGCGAGAACGAGTTCTCAGTTCCAGCAGGTGTCTTGATTCAGATTTTGAGTGGCCATCACCTGATCAACGTAACACATTGTGAAGGAGAGATATGTACATAAAAATCATAACATCAGATAACAGAAACGGCGATCTCTTTAGTTAGCCCTCTTTTATTCAAGTTAAATATTTTCTAGAGAAACGAGGCAAACATATCTGTCGACATCCCAGTGCACTTGGGCATCGTATTGTCCGTGTCTCTTTTAAGTGCGGAGCCTTCCGGGTTGTCGTATGCTTTTGTCTCCTGTCATATGAGTATCACGACGCTTGGCCCTTTCGCTGTTTACAAACACATTGACAAGCCGTGCGAAGAACTCGCATGTTTCTTTTTTTAAATAATTTAATTGGCGTTGCTGATGAGAAGCAACAGTATACAATACACGAAGTTACAGTGTAGTCTATGTTACAGTTTATATGCAGTGAGCACTCTTACAGTTCCATGTTAGGTGTTTATCCGAAGCAGATTTCGTGCTATCTCGTACACATTCTTTTACAGCGAAAGCTATTATGATATCCCAACAAGGGCCGTTTTACAGCGAAAGCTGGTATGAGGTTACAACAAGGGCCGTTTTTGACGCCGTAGTTGTCCGCCGCCGGTGTCCGCAACCACTATCGCGCGAAATAAAAAAAAAAACGAAATGAGAAATAATATCTTCGATGCAACGAGGCTCGGACCTGGGCCCTCTGCGTGGGTGCCCAGTATTCTACCTCAGAGCCATGCCGGTGATTGAAAATCATTTGCAGAAAGGCCCTATACAGGCTTCGTATCGGGAAGGAACCACATTAACATATGTAATGTTGCGTGGTAGAAGAGTTAAATAAGAACCAGGCGTCACACAGCGCGAATTCTGTAACCCGGCGTCACACAATGCGAACTGCGCAACGAGTGAGTTGTTGAATGCTTCCAACCTGCTACAAAGGGGTCTGCCATAATTATTCTTCGTCATCAGCTGCAGCATCAACAAAGTGCACGTATTGTCTTACAGGTGTTTAGCGGGTACCGCGGTTCTCCACAGACTGACGAAAAATTGCATAGTGGCTGCTTCCCTACTTCACAAAAATTATCGTTTATAGTGGGCTCCTCGCAAGTGCACTTCTAGTGGTAGCCAAGGAAGCCCATAAGGCTCAGATGATCCAATTTGTCAGGGTCTCAATGAAGTAAATTCCTTCCCTCTCTCTCTTTTTCTCATGTTACTTTATGTTATAAAGCGTGGTGGGAGAGTTAAATGACGACTGGGCGTCACATGATGCGAACTACGTAACTAGTGGGTCGTTTAAAGCTTCCAACCCATAACAAAGGGCTAAGCCATAATTTTTCGTGTCATCAACCGTTGCATCAACAAACTGCAGATAATGCCTTATAGATGGCACCTCGCTTCTCCGCAGAATGGCGAATAATTGCGTGGTGGGTGCTTTCCAACTCCACAAACATTATGATTTGTGGCGTAGTGGGTACGTTGCTAGTGTAGTTGTCCCAAGAGAGTTTATTAAGGGCTCTAGAAATGCCGGTCTTCTAGCTTTCGATGTGGCTTTGGTACGCTTCCCGCGCAGGCCTGGCGTTTTCTTTTTTGCGCACCGCTTCGTTTGTGTGTAGCTCGCTCACACAAATTCACAAGGAGAATCAGAGAAAGCGTTTCTTTCAACGAAGAGTTGCAGCGAACGTTCACTGAAACGTGTGTGACAGTGGCCGGTACACTGTAAACGTGGTAACCGATAAATGGTATTTTGTGTAATTCTAAAGTAAGAGTTGCATTAGCTTTGAGTGCATAAATTGTAGACTTGGTAACCCTTATTATCGGTGCAGAAAATCACATTTATCGGATACCAAGTTTAGAGTGTAGTACTGATCACGCTATTTCCAGGTATGTTCTGAATTTTACAGATTTCCCACGAAACGTGCAACGTACACGGTAGTTTCTTAACTAATAAACTCGAATGACTTTATATTGATTTATTAACCATTATGTAACAGATACGGCAATTCGTTCCATCACGGTGCATTTGCTGAAACCATTAAAATGACCGGCTTCTGCTCGATTGTACGCCGCTATCATTATCCGTATCTCACAGCCGAATAATATTGGTCTCATATTGTTCTGATTACGGCCGACTCGGTAAGACCAAAGCGGCGCGTTTCTTCGGTTGACAAGAGGCAGATAGGGCGATTCATGTCTTTTTTTATTTCTGTGCTTTTTCCTTGTACTGTCTGCTTTACAGTGAGCCTTCAGTCTAGTGAGCTAGTATCAGTTTTCAGATTTCTAGGGCTCTCTTTATCAACCCTTAAATATGAGCACGCAGCTAGTACGTTGACGACAATAGTGCAGTTAGATCCCATTTGAACTTGCCTACATATGCATCATTGGCAGTTTGATAATTAATTGAGTAATTGTTGAGTTTAGGTATAAGTAGGACAAATTAATTAAACCTCATTAACGAGAACAATTTGTAGCGGCTACTCCACTGTTCTGGGAACAACGTGCAATGGTTTTGCTTCGCGTAACAATGTTGGTTTGAAATCGGGCTGCGTGATAGTTGGGGCACTCTCGATATTTCGCGATTTTATTCATTCAGTCAAGCAATACTTATTGTTTAAGATATGGGCGATATTGTGTACCGTTTCTCGCAGACAGTGTTATCTCTACCGAGCAACTTTGCCGATTAGGTTTAGCTTAACACTTAAGTCTACTGTCCTCCATGTGCTTTCGAACATTTATTTCTCTTTACGCGACTTTTAGAAAAATGATATATCTTTACATACTCTTCGAATCAACTTTTGTTCAAATGAAAACAGCAAGACAATGAAATTTAGGGGCTAAATGATTATTTCGCTACTGAAAAATTCACAATGAAATGAGAAATAAGCACAAAGAACCTTCATAAAAGTCGCAATGTCGATTGCAGTCGAAGTGTGGTGTTGGCTTTAGGTAGGTTAATGAGCTGACAAATCTTCCCTCTACATCGTGGAGATGAAAATGTGCAGCGCCAGAAAACCAGACAAAAAAAAAGAGAACTCAGAAACCTGACCATAACGTTACCCACTTAGCGTAACTTTTACTGTATCGTTACGCAGTACCATGCGTACCATACATATAGCAGAGCTACGCTTATACGTTCTCGAAGAACCTCTACAGCGTAACAAGCTGAAGCAACATGTGGCTCAAAAAGAGAATCGAGATTTACGACATGCCCTACATTGCGCTTGCTCTTTGTGCATCGTATTTCAGAGCTGCCGCGGGCGATCCATTGTGCGAGTAGATTCCTCGGGGACGAGGCATGGAATGGCACGAGCGTTTGCGGTTAAGCCATTCATCTGAAAGCCTGTTGAGCAAAACGTAAACAAAGCTGCATTACTCAGCGAGAAACAAAGCGGAGTGCGGCCAGGCATACCATTCAGTTGTTGACTGCGCCTTGAAGGCCTTTGGCCATAGGGGAATGCGAAAGCAAACGTCCTGCTTTGTGGTGTCTTTTTTTTATTACACTTTGGAAACATACGAAGGATGGAGACGGGGAAGCAGCCCGATAACTGCGGCAGTTGAAGCCTCTATAAAAGAACTTGTTGTTGGGCTAGCTAGTTGGTAGATCATTCCCAAAAACCTAATTAGAGCGTAAACATACGACCCATTCACACACACACACACACACACACACACACACACACACACACACACACACACACACACACACACACACACACACACACACACACACACACACACGCGCGCGCGCGCGCGCACACACACACACACACCCAGTCATCAACCACGTACAGCGCTCACTTCCAACTGATTTGGAAGTGCCACATGTATATATTCAAAGCTTCGTGCGATGAATAAAATGAGTTGGAAGTGAGCGCTGTACGTGGTTGATGCCTGGGTGTGTGGGTGTGAATGTGTCGTATGTTTGCCCTCTAATGAATTTTTTTGAGTTGAAGTCTTTGCAGCCAGTGGTGTCACTAAAGGCAATTGGCATTATTCTCAAGGTCTCAATATCCCTACTGAGAGCTGCTACTTGGTCGCTCCACGTGAACGAATAGATCATCATGCAAGCTAAACCTCACGTGTGGATTTCAATCTAGCAGCGACACAAAAGTAGCTCGGCAAACTAGAGTTAATGCACTGCCAAATTGCTTGCCTGCTGTTTCTGTTAAACGTGTTCGCCCATTGCACGGCTGTCACATGATACGAATGCGAAACGCCATCTATTTTTGTGGTATTTATAATTTTTTTATTTTATTTATTTTATTTATTAATAGTGTAAGCCGAAGACTCATACAGGGGGCATATAGATGGCTTTTAATTCAATGTTCCTTGATTCTCATCTATATTTATAAGCTAGTTGTGGTCCGCCGCGGTGGAGCAGTGTTTACGGTGCTGGGTGGCTGACCCGGAGGTAGTGGGTTCGATCACGGGTGGACAACCCCAGATATTATTATTATTATTATTATAGCTTATTGTTCTGCCGTGAAAAGTTACAGTTTGCGTTCCGGGTGATGTCTCGTACTGTGGAACAGTACATGTGGAATGGTGGTAAATATCGACTGTATACGAAGAAAACCGTTTGTTTGTATTGACAGAAACAGTTAAGTGGCTGCTGATCGCCAAGTTCCAATGCACTGTTTCATCTGGTAAGGGCTGGCCGCACACCGAGTGGCGCTGGATAGCGAAATACATAAAATGTTTCGTACAACATCGGTTCCCACACTCAGTGCCAAATATATGTAGGAGTTCATATGAGTAAGCTATTCGTTTACGAGGCAAATCTGACGCAGTGGTCATTTGCAAATGGGAGCAAGTTCACTATTTTATAAGGAAACAAACTGCAGCTTGATGGGAATGTATTCTGAAATGCTTCGAACTATTTCATCCGATACTTCCATCTTTCTTGAGTTTTATCGCACCTTATGCAGCTTAATGAAATTCACAAAGCTTGTTGTTCAGAGGTGCGCTTTGAAATTTATCACTCCGCTTAAGTTATGATACGCCGAGCTTCAGGATTGGGTGAAATTTATTCCTAGACGCAATTCTAGCGCAAATTGTTTTATGAATAGAGGTTCAAATATATAACAAGCTGGCGCGTCATTACCCCAGAATGGACATTACAATATTGTTTTACAAAGTATGAGATAGAATGTTTAAATCTGCACATTATTGTTTGATGACTGTGATGTTTGAAATAGTCTGAGTAGCCAAGAGGAAAACATAGCGACGACATAGCTTTTTTTTAGCTTGAATGCTAAAGAAAATAAGACATTGGCATGCCTGCGCAAAAGAATTCACACCGCACTGTTCAATGGGCTAAGTAAACAAGAAGGAAGCAAGCAACATTGCTGAAACATGCACATACGCAATAAGAAGGAATCTGCTGAACGGAAAGCGAAACAGAGGCAGAGGTTACAGGATGCGTGACAGATCGCTTCAACCGAAAGTTAAAAGCTGACTGGCCTGCTTGCTTAAGGTCATTAGGTCTACAAAACGAAATATTGAGTTTCTTCGTATTATATGTGTGCATGCGCCACTAATCTCGTATATCAGCACTATCTCTTTTGTAAGACAGAGCGCCTGGACAACATCAACTGCATGCAGAGAAGGCAGATGGAAAAAAAAAGAATGCAATGGCGGCAGCTCAACGTTCCTTCTGATCTCCACAAAGAAATCGAACCACAGCAATAATAAGCCATTAGACGCTTTGACGCGGCTTCTGAAGGCTTACCGATAACTTTTTGTTGTATTTTTATGCTACGAAACATTGTTCGAAAGAAAGCTTGCTATCTTCCTGGCCATGCTGTATCTTCATCACCGAACTTCGACTTCTAAGGACGTCTTGTCGTTTACGTTCGCAAATCTTCACAATGAAATGTAGCTCACAGCAGCTTTTGTCTGTTTTTCTTATACATGCGATACAATGACACGTTTTATTTGGCAGTGTCTTTTGCCTCTATGAGACGGCCTTCACTAGAGGTAAATTCTTAGATACCCTATACGGTAACGTGAGTTGTTGTTCGTACCGTAGACACACAATATATTCCCAACAGTTGGCAATCATAGGACAAAAGGACTTGCCTGGTCGTTTATTTATATTCTCGTCGTGCTCAGCCAGACCGACCATATTCAAATTGTGCTCTTACATGAAGTGAAGGGCGTACTAAATGCTAGAAGCGCTGCAGCATGGTATGCAGCTTTAGTATAGACGCATGTAAAACTGCTTCCCCTTCGCTGGTTGACTGGGTTTCTTTTTCTGATGCGCTCGCACTGTCCCGTAATATGCTCCATACAGAAAGAAAGCGCATGGAATGTGCCGTTTCAAATCGTGGAGTGCTGTATATAGGAGAAGCTCTAAAGTGGAATGTAGGCATCCATTTGACCCGTCATATATTCGAAGTACCTTTAAGAGAATGCGCCCGGTTCCATCAGCCTTTACCGGCGTAGGCACATTACGACGCTACAGGAAAACAATGTTTTTGCTTTGTCTGAGTCGTTGAGAGGAGCGGGAGATCGTCTTGGTTTGTCCATAGGTGTGTAAGAAACGTAAGCGCATTACGATAAAATTTAAAGTGTTTGATACGAAGGGAGGCCAAAATACTTGTTTTCCTGCTTGTCTTTCGTTCTTCATCTGCGGTATATTTTGTTGATCAGTATTTCGTATACGTGTTGGCAGTAAAAGGGCTTATCGAACTGTTTGGCTCTTCTCTTTATTGTATAAGCCTTGATTAAGAAACACGCCCTACCTTGCAAAAAGAAGCTAAAAAACCTCATCCGCTTCAAGGCTGCTACAGGGTATAAGTGAATGCGAAAGATCAGGATCCAGAAACGGTGTATCAAAAAGTACAGAAAGCGAAAGGAGATAAGCAGAGCCCCGGGTTCACAAGAGGTAACAAAAGATGGCAATCCGCGAGGAGCAATAAATAAAACCACCGTTCTTAGACCCCGTAGAGATGGTTGACCAACGAAGGTTCACCTCGGAACTGGGTTCACCTCAACTGGGTTCACCTCGGAACCATTCTACTCTCTGAAGGTGGGTGACAGCGAAGCTCTGTATAGCACACGGCACACATGACACTGAATTTTGAGCAAAGGTACAGAAATGTCCATAATTTCCATCAACAATTCAGAAGCGTATTTAGAGTTCCGTCAAACTGTAGCGTATGTTCCTTTAACTTTTAGCATTTGAGCAGCATGCGTCTTCTTGTCGTGACATGTGTCGTCTTCTATGACTTGCCGCAGGCACTCGGCATTTCGTGCATGTCCTTGAGCAGCCATTTGATCATTATGCATATTTTTGCATTTGATCATTATGCATAGTTTTGAGACACTTTAGTGTACAAGTGCCCAGGCAGCGCGCCGACATTGCACCGATCTCGGCCCAAGGTTGGCAAACAATGACAAAAATATTGGTCCTGCAAAGGTTTTCGGGGTTTTGCTACACCTAAATGTGCATTGGTCCAATATTGGACGCAAACAATGCTTCATTTTTGCAAAGATGGCTCTAGCTAATATTGTCCGTCGTACGTATCGTGGGCATCATGTATAAATATTAGCAGCTGGAATATTTCTTGCCACCCTTTTTCGCTGGCTGTGTCATCGTTCTTTTTTTTCAGCGTTTAACACCAGTTCTTGCCATTCTTTTCGATTACCGTGTCAATATCTTTCCGACGTTTTTCATGCACTGTGTAATTTAACGTGAGGTAATTTTTTCTGCATGTAAATAATTGCATGTTGCCCACGCTGTTACCTTTAGGCCATCAATAAGCATAATCAGCGTAGAAAAGCGGAGACTAAGCAAAAGTTTATTAGGCGTGCATACATATGGTAAATATACCGTCAGTTCTGGAAAGAATCTCGCACTTTGATCTGTTGACCACTTGCTCCCAGATAACAAGTGCATAGAACAAACACTTTTTATATTTAATTACGCTAGTATAATATAAAATCGCAGAAAAGGCACCAATCACAAACACGCACAGCCGAAATGACTGCCGGTTAGAGCTTATTTGAGTTGCCAGTTCCCCGAAGGCTAAAAAGAAATTAAGTGTAAAGCGAAGTGTGATACAAAATGAAATGAATTAATGTCTACACTTGAACGGGCATTCGATAGAGCTGAAATTTACATCCACCTTGAACTACCAGAGAGCACATGGCCTATTCGTTGATTAAACGGTGACTGCGGCTAGAGCTTGAAAGAATGCGGTAACTTGACAACTAAAAGCTAGGTGTTACACAGATCACCTTTCCTTGCACTAAACAAGCGGCGAACGGCAAATGAAAACGTGTTGAACTGACACACGACACCGCGACAAAAGAACATAGACGCGCAAATGTTGAAAACTTCGTTAGGACGAAGACCAAACTAAACAACTTCGACGCGCACAGTAAAGCCACTTCATGGCCATTAATAAGCTAGGAAATCTAGAGAAAATACGCAGTATTATTATTATTATTTGGTTTGAATACATAGAAAACACGAAAACACAGAGGAAATAGGGAGGGAACAGGCTGACAACTGCCACCTAAAGGGGCACAACGCCTGCCTGCTCATTTGGGAAAGGGGAAACATTGGGGAAAGGAAGATAGGGGGGAAAGAAAAAGGAAAGAAAATAGGTAAGAAAAAAACAAATAACACAGACGTAAGCACGAATAAGTGGTCACAAGGAAAATTGTCTATACACGCGAGGCCAAATCGGTACTTTTTAAGAAAGTAACTAGGGCTCGATGGACCTGGTCACGCCGAGCAGTACAACCCCTCGGGAACAGGCAATCATCAAGGTTCGTACACTTGAGACCAATAAGTCCATATTCCTCGATGAGCAGTGCTCGCTGCATAACAAATGCGGGACACTCAAAAAATATGTGTTCTAGTGTCTCACAGGAGTCACACGACGTACATGATGGACTGTCTACACGACCTTGTCGGTATAAGCGCTCACGCACTAATACAGAGCCAACTCTTAGCTTATATAAGAGGGCTCTGTCACAACGAGGCAATCCACGACCACGAATACGGGGAGGGAACAACCCGCGGCTTGCGACGCTTTGGTCAGGGTGCTGCTTTAAAAGATGTCGGCGGATCAACAGACGAGCGTTGTCTATCAGGCATGAAATTTCTTGGCAGTTGCACTCGTTGTGGGCACAACTTGAAGCAACGTGATCGGCCTCTTCATTCCCAGCAATACCCACATGCGAAGGTATCCACTGGCAAATGAGGGACACCCCACTAGAAATAATGTTTGTGGCAGATTTTACAATGCTGCATGTAATTGGACCGTCGCAGTCTTTTCTCAACAGTCTGCTAAGGGCAGCACGAGAGTCTGTGAGTATGACAACCTTTGGTGCTCCTAATTCTTCTTGAACGTATTTCAGAGCAACATCAATCGCTGATAGTTCCGCAGTTGTTGATGAAGATGGATGCGGTATGCGAAACACCCGTCTGATGTTAGTCGAAGGGCAATAGAAAGCTGCAGAGCCACCTTGGCCGTCGCTGCGTACAGATGCGTCTGTAAATACATGGAGATAGTCATCAAACTTTTCAAATAGGTGCGACTGGGCCAACTGAAATAGTGCCGAAACAGGCTGGTCAGACTTTTTATGTATTCCGGGAATGGATAGATAAATGGGGAAGGTGCACTGGTTGTACTCTTTCGGGGTTGTGAAGGTAGTGGAATCTTCTGAATTGCCGGCAATCGTAGTAAACAATGCCGCCATTTTCCCCATGCGAGATCCCGGGCGTTGAGTGAGGCGAGTAATGCAGACATTAGTAAATGCAACACATATATCACATAAAAAAACATGGAAATTAACATGGAATGAATAAAATAAACGACTTACTGGGCGCGATACGAACAGAAGAATCCGGGGAAAAGTTTGCCAGCTGCCAGGACAAATCGGCGCTCGTCTGCAGATGGCTCGGCAAAGTCAAAACAATCACGTCCAAAAACTCACAGGACAAATGCTTCCTCACTTTGGCATCGCCATAGAATCGCATCGCATGTCGGTATCCGAATCGGTTTTTTACCGATGGCTATCGACTGACTGCTGAAGGGCACGCGTCGACGATGCCGGGAGCCCGAACGAAGGTAAGAAACCACCAGCCGACTAACAAAGGACAGCCGCAGGCCAGAAGAGGCCCACGCGCGTACGCATCTTTCGAGTTCCCGTTGCGTCCCCCCCTCCTCATTTTCAAAGGCATTTCGGAGGCAAGAAACGTAACATTCCTGAGCAAAACATGGCGTCGCGCTGCTTATCCAGCCTCCCGAACACCGAGAACATTTATTTCAAGTGAACACGTCAGGTTGCGTGAAGCGTTGAGACGGCAACCATAACTGATCTCTCATTTGCACATTCCGTGGGTGATACCTCATTGTTGGACACCATATCGCTGTAATGCGCGCACAAAAAGCTACGATCCTGTAATCGAAGCAGAAGTGTAGGGAACACGAAAATACGGGGTGCGGAGGAAATGCCATGAAACGTTTTGAATGCTCGGCACTAATGAAGATGTCAGAATAATTTCGGTGTGCGTGCACAGAAGCCGCGCCACTGCAAATGCCCATTGCGAAGCAGACTAGAATTCTATTCTACTGAAGTCATCAACGCTCTATACGGCTTATAATCAATGCAAGGCAAGGTCTATGTTTTTTTTTTATTTTGTACAATTGCGATGTATACGCTTGGTGTATCAAACAAGTTGACGTAACTTTCATTAAGCATTGAAAACTTAGATTTTATTGTGTTTTGTTTTTCTTTTCTGATAGAAGTATATCGAGCTTATCACAAACCTCAGTTGAGAATTTGGGGCTTGTTTTATTTTACTTTACTGAATATTTGTAAAACAGCGTATAACAACTAAGTATTTAGCATATGTTTTGTGCCGCAGTGAATCCCAACTTGGTAATTATGTCCCTGTGTGGGTCATTGCTTCCTTGCCTATAGAATGGAAGTGCCACTATTGTTTATTTACTGACGACGATGGGCCATTTCTTTACTCTTTATTCAACGGAGGTGTCAATATTGTACTTTGGCTGGCAACGGTATTCCATTGTTGCCGTCCTTACGGGATGGATATTCCAATATTCAATGTTGGCTAGGAGTGATGGGCCTTTGTTGCCGACTTTATACGGTGTCTGTGCCAATATAGTATTTTGGCTGGCTACGATAGACCATTGTTGGCATCCTCATTGGCTGGAATTGCCAACATTGGTTTTGTAGTGGCTTGACTGGGACTTCATTGGGAGATCATTCGCAAACGTATAAAAATATTGGCCCGATAAGGTGAGTCGCCTTGGGTGGTGAGAAGTGAGGCTGGCCCGATGTCTGTGGCACCTGGGTTTTTGCCCGTGGACCCTTCTTCATTTTCAGTGGAGCCGTGGTGCATAGGGGGCTTGTCCGATTTTTGTAGCACATACATGCGCTTAATCCCCAAGCGAGTACTCTACCACTGCGCCACCCTACCCCCCTAGACCCTTGCTGCGCAACGATTCTTAGCTACTATAGAGAAAATAGCTAGGTCTATCCACCCCCACATGACAAACTCAGTTCTGCGGAGGCGACCGTGCTACGAAGATTACAGACGAACACTTAGTAAATCTGCACACTGTCCACCTGATCTACCCCACAGCGTATAGAGAGACATGTCCGTGGTGTGGAGCAACAGCAACACTTTTTCACATCACGTGGGAGTGTGCGGAGCACGGAGAAGAGGACGACACCAATGGTACGTGGGACGAATGGGAGGCGCTGCTGTCCAGCCCGGCCCTGAAAGATCAGCTACGACTGATCCAAAGAGCTGAACGAATGGCTCGAGCCAGTGGGGCCTTGTAATAGGGGCACCACCCTGCCGGACAGGCTACGCTTTTCACCCCCATATTCCCTGCGGGGCACTGCGGTTCTGGCCTGTCTGGTTTCAGTACACAATGAAGTTTTTCTACTTCTACTATACCTGCGCTAGTGGCAAACTGCCGGAGGACATCTGTTCTGCCTCGGCATATAGAGCTTTGTTGTGGTACAATAGCCTGACCGAGGAGATAAACATTTTTCAAGTACGCGACGTACCTCCTCCGGTACCAATTTTTTTTATAGATGCCGTCCTCCATTAACAAGATGTACAATACACCTTCTTCATCTTGTCCTCGTCTTCTTGTTCATATTATTATTATTATTATTATTATTATTATTATTATTATTATTATTATTATTATTATTATTATTCTGATTATTATTATTATTGTTATTATTATTATCATTATAGTCCCGCAACATGGCGCCCAGCCGGGATGCGTGTGTGCTCTGCTCGTGCCCTTTTTTCGGTAAGCAGCAGTTTTTCCGCTGCGAAATCTGCGAAAAACGTGTGCACGCGAAGTGTGTGACTTGGCCGGATGACCAACTGCAGCTCTTGAAGTCCGGATCGCGTACATTTTCGTGCAATTTGTGCGATTCCGCCCAGCATGGTGACAGGCCTAACGACGAGACCGAGGTATGCGCGACGGCGGCGTGTTCCCTGCCGCCACGTGGTTCCCCAACCGGTCCACCTCTCGCCCCTTCGGGTGACCTGGGTGAGGAGGTAGCCGGCCTTCGCCGCCTGCTCCTCGACGCGCTGGAAGGGATTTCGTTCCTGAGTGACGAGGTCTCACAGCTGCGGGAGGACAATGAGCGCCTGCGACAGGAACATTCCCGAGTGGCTGAGCAGCAGGTCCGTATCGTCGCCTCCCTTCGTGGTGAGGTTCGTTTTCTGCGCGATGAGCTGACACGCTGCGTCACCCCCAAGCTAGGGGAACGTCCTTCAAAGTCTCCAACGGCTGCAAAGTCTCCAACGGCTGCAAATTCTCCAACGTCTCCAACGTCTCCAACGGCAAAGTCTTCCGTGAACTCCGACACCCCTGCGACCTCTGATACGACTCATAACACCGAAACGCTCCCACCTTTTACCCCACCACCATGTTTTCAGCGTGATTTGAAGCTCCGCGTTGTGGATCGTACGGAAACCTCTTCGGCCAATGTCACAGTGAGTGCAAGAAAGGAAACGAAAAGAAATACACATGTATCTACTGGAGCCATGGACTCGTCCACTTTGTTAGTGGCTCAAATCCCCCAACGACCCCAGCGGCAGTGGGCTATATTTGTGTCCAAGTTGAGCCCTGACACTACATCTGCTGACCTCAAGAAACACATTGAGTCTGTTGACCTTTCTGCCATTTCCTGCCGGCGGCTCAAAACAAAATATCCTTCTTACTCCTCGTTCTGCGTTACAGTTGACGAAGATACATCGAAACGTCTGAATGACCCGTCAATGTGGCCGTGCGGTTGCATTTTCAAACCATTCCGTGGGATTCTCCACGACGACATGCTCCATCCCTCAGAGTGCGCACCCGTAAGCAACGGTGCCGTGTAATTTGGATATATTTTATCAGAACGCTCGTGGTCTTCGCACTAAGACGCGCGAATTCTTTGCTAATGTTGTTTCGTCTTCTTTTGACCTTATTGCGATTTCTGAAACGTGGCTATGCAGTGAAATTCCTTCCTGTGACTATCTTCCGTCGAACTACACCACCTTCCGCAGTGATCGGGACTTCTGTGCAACTAAACAAAAAGGTGGTGGCGTATTGATGGCTATAGACAGTTCTCTAAGATCTGTTAGACGGAAGGACATAGAAACAATTTCTGAATCAATTTGGATCGAAATTAGTCTTGAGCACTGTGAAAAATTGTTGATTGGATGTTTCTATGTATCGCCTAGCGTTTCACCAATTGCTTTTAATCAGATCGTCTCTTCTATTGAAAATGTGGTAATTTCACATAAGAAGCACAATATTCTTGTACTTGGCGATTTTAACACACCAGGAATTGACTGGACCACACTTAAATTTTCTCATTATCATCATTTCTTAAAGAACAAATGCAGCGTATTGTTAGATTTTCTCGCTTTTAATTCCCTACAGCAGCACAATAGTATTGCCAATTCCTGTGGTAACGTCATAGATCTGTGTATTTCTAATAATCAACCTATCGAAGTATCACTCTCTCACATCTCTCTTGTTCGGCCTGACAAATTTCACCCACCACTCAAACTAACACTCTGTATTTCACCAGAAAAACCAAGCTTTCCCAGAAAAATCGACAAAACGCCCAGATTTGCCTTCAAGCGAGGCGACTACGTTGGCTTGTACCATGACTTGTCCACCACAGATTGGTCACTGGTAACTGACAAACCCAATGTTGATCAAGTCAATCAGTTTACGGAGCTTATCTTGACCAGCATGCGCAAGTTCATTCCCCAGTATACACCTAATCATTGTAAATATCCCTCCTGGTTCTCATCAGAACTTATAAGTGCACTGAAACATAAAGATCGTGCACACAGGAAGTATAAACGTTCTGCATCAACTCATTTGAAGGAAGAATTCTGTCGTTTTCGTAGTCTTTGTAAACGCCTTTATAAACGGGATCACAGTCTATATATTTCATTTTTAGAAAAAAGCGCGTCTGACAGGCCGGCTGAGTTTTGGAAGTATGTGCGCAAACGGTCGAGCAAAAGTGGCGAGTCCTTCAGGATACTGGACCCAAATGGAGTAGAAGTTCAAGCCGTTGCTGACTGTTTTGCCATGCATTTTTCATCTGTCTATAAGTCTCCAGCCTCTGTAGCTAGTAACGGTCGACAGGTTACGGCAGTTGGCACAGCTGATGCTGTGTCGCTAGATGAAGATACCATTTCAGAATGCAGTAAGCGCTTGAAACCATCCTTTTCAGCTGGCCCAGATGGCATCCCCTCTGCCATACTAAAAGCCTATGGCAGTATACTTGTCTCAGTATTGACTACCATATTTAATAAGTGTCTGCATGCTTCAACGTTTCCTAGCATGTTGAAAACTGCTCGTGTTTTCCCAGTGTTTAAGTCTGGCTGTAAAAGTGACGTCTCGAACTACCGCCCTATTTCCCTTCTTTGTGCCGCATCCAAAATCTTTGAGCTTGCTCTTCACAAAATATTGTCTTTTGATGTAAAAAATTCATTGATTGTGAATCAGCATGGGTTTCTCGCTGGCCGCTCAACTGTCACTAATCTTGCCAGTTTCATGATGCAAGTCTCCACGCCTATTTCGCAGAGAGGACAGGTTGACGCTATTTACTGTGACCTTAGCAAAGCTTTTGATGTTGTCAGCCATTCGTTGCTTGTGGATAAACTTGCACACTTTGATGTTGATTCTTCAATTGTGAATCTCCTCCATAGCTATCTTCTTGACAGATTATGTTACGTTGCCGTTAATGGCCAAACGTCCTCTTTGTATAAAGCTACTAGTGGGGTTCCTCAAGGGTCGGTACTGGGCCCACTCCTCTTTTTAATTATGTTAATGATGTTTCTTCTGTCATTCGGAATTCTTCTTTCCTTTTGTATGCCGATGACATAAAGATATTTAAGGAAATTCATTCAGTTATCGATTGTCGCTTGCTGCAATCTGATTTGTGTTCTTTTTCTGAATGGTGCAGGAGCAATAACCTCTCCCTAAATATTTCAAAAACCAAGGTAATGAGTTTCACTCGAAAAACATCTAGTGTGCCATTTTTATATTCTGTCAATTCTGTGTCGTTGTGTAAGGTATGTGAGGTCAATGATCTAGGTGTTCTTTTTGATAGCACCTTACACTTTTCTGCTCACGCTAAGCGTGTTGCTTTGCGGGGTCTTCGCACCCTAGGCTGTGTTCGCAGAATGTCTAGAGAATTCCGTTCTCCTGTGCCCTTCCGAAAATTGTACACCGCGCTATGTCTTCTTCAACTAGAGTATGCATCTGTGATCTGGAATGGCATTCCTAATTCCAGCAGCAACGCCATTGAGCGAGTCCAGAAAAAAATCCTAAGCATTTACAACCATCGTTTCGCTAGAAATGACTCTGGATCTCGTTCTAACGCTGCTGGATTATTATCATTGCCATCACTTTGCTGCCGACGAAATCGCGCTGATCTGTTATTTCTTTACAAGCTTGTGCATGGTATCATATCCTGCCCTGTACTGCTCAGCTGTCTTAATTTCCAAATTCCACGTAAGCTGACCAGAGAGAATAGACCTTTTCATATAACCGCCTGCCTCTGTGAACATTCGACCATTGGCAAGAAGATACAACGTCTTTACAATGCTTACTTTTTGGAGCTCGATGTTTTTCACAGCTCCCAGTCGTTGTTCTGCTCCGAGCTTTGCACTGTACTTACATAGCCTTGTACACTGTTGATATATTTTTTTCTGCCTGCGCATAGTTGTATATGTGCAATTTTGTAACGTTTTTTTATCCCTGATATTTTATTATGAATGTTTCCTTTGTTTTTTTCTTTTTCCTTGTTTTTTTTTCGTGCGCCAGTACAAAGACCTTACGGTTGTTCCTGGGCACATTAAATAAACGTTTGATTATTATTTATTATTATTATTATTATTATTATTATTATTATTATTATTATTATTAGTAGTAGTAGTAGTAGTAGTAGTAGGTTATGCATTGGCCAGGAGTAAGGCCTTAGGGTTGTTGCGAGACAAGTTGAGTAATCAAATTATTATATGACACATTGCTTTGTTTCTGTATGTTTTTCTTGAGTTCGGGTAATTTCCGTTCCTTTAGGGGATACGCACCACGTGTTACTTTGCGCTCAAAGAATGAAAACGTTTTAGCCAGACGCAATACCCGGGTAGATAACGGAAGATAACAAGCGAGAAAAGTCGATGGTATCCACAGAGAGAGAGAGAGTGAGATAGCAGAATGCGGGATTCAAGGTCACAGTATGAAGAACAAAAAGGAACAAATTTGTATGGTTACTAAATATGCTGTGTGGGGCCGGTGTTGTCTGGGGAAGGTCTGAAGCAGGTGTTTCTAAAGCTACTACGGTGCCTCCTAAAGCCGAACTAAATAATGCAAGGACAGCCTCAGTTCCAACACACAGTGTAGTCTCTTGGACAAACATGAAAACATGTTCAGTACAGGCGCTGCAACCAGAGTTTTGCTGCATGCTCAAAGCCCACTAAGCCCTTTTTGCTCCGTCTTTCGTCCTTTAGTTGCGAAACTGTTCAGCTACGAAGCACAAGGGAACCAAAGCAAATTATGCGGCACGTTGGCGCCGTGTAGGTCTTAAGGGAAGTTAGGCTTTGCGAGTTCTAGACCTGCGAAACTCTCATTGATTGGTTACGTTGGAAAAACGTTTAGCATGCCGCCCCAATTAGTGGCACACAAAATCATTGTCCGAGGCATCAGGGCATCTTTGCAAGCCTCTGTACTTAGCATTTAGGGCGCCGGTGAGCACCTATCTCGCTTGTATCGTATGTTAAGGTTGGTTTCGTATATATTTTATTACGCTGTTGGGTATCTCTCAGGTACTTCAATATTTACACTCGATTTCAATGCAGTTGCCTTTCTTCTGACTTTCGCGAGAGGCTCTGCACTATATGTAATATTTTTGAAGTAAACTAACACAGCATAATGATCTTCGCGTGAGTTTATGCGGTGCTGCGCGCGTATTCTTAAATTCGTTGCACAATGGGTGCCGTTTACTAGCTGTTTCTATCTTGTGGTAAGGTGTACAATTCCCACAGTGGCCAACGCGTTAATTTGAAATAATAAGATACAAAACTGCAACCTCACCACTTCGCCTGTGTCCCACTTAGCAAGGCATTGCAAGCAATTCTTTGTTCACCTCTTCATACTAGCACCTTCCTTCTCGGCTGCAGTCATTACCTGCTTAACCGCAACGTTGCTTGAAGCATTTCATATTTGACAACTTCGCGATGGCTGTGTCAGTCAGCCATCAATAGCTTTACTCTGTGATCAAATATGAATACCTCCTGCATTTTCGTGCCTCCTGATCTTAATATGCATTCGACTTTATCAGCATTTGTTTGCCCACTGTCTAGCTTCACGTATGTTATATTTCATGTGGCTGCGTGCTTGGCGCTAAGAATGATAAGAACATTCGTAAGAGTGCTCTTGAATCCATGCACTCTTATTTCAAGCTACACATATTTCTTGTATCTTTGTTTCGACAAGATAATCCTGCAGAGTCTGGGTACCTAAAATATGCATACCTAATGGCTCCTAACCTAAACGATACTGCCATCTTTCGAAGAAAAATTTTATGGAACCCATTTTCAGAAATTTCGCATGCATCTGGTTCGTGCGAGCAACGAGTGAGGACAATATTGGAATAACTATGAGAAAATGCTCCGAAGGAATATAAAGTTTAAGGGCACCATCTCTTCCACGCCTACGCACACTCATCACTTCGTCCTTCTAATTGGTCTCGTGAAAGAAAGAGGGGGTTGGTATTTCCAACTGTAAGTATGACAAAAATGAAAAGAAATTGTAGGGGATGAAAAAAATGTTGCAGTGGCTTAGCTCGGCTAGCCCAGCATAACGTAGCGTTAGCAAAGGTTCATCTAATTGTTCTTAGCTTTCCTGATTGTCTAGGATTAGCTTGATTATCATGCTTACTGCTGTGCCCCGCCGCGGTGGTCTAGTGGTTATGGCGCTCGACTGCTGACCCGAAGGTCGCGGGATCGAATCCCGGCCGCGGCGGCTGCATTTTCGGTGGAGGCGAAAATGTTTGAGGCCCGTATACTTAGATTTAGGTGCACGTTAAAGAACCCCAGGTGGTCGAAATTTCCGGAGCCCTCCACTACGGCGTCTCTCATAATCATATGGTGGTTTTGGGACGTTAAACCCCAGATATTATTATTATTATATGCTTACTGCTGCTCCAATGACACACACATGGTATACGTATTATGTGGCACAACACGTATATTTATTTGCCAGACAGGTACTTGAATACTTCGGGATCCGATTAGTTAAGCTTCTCCGCTATTCTGTGCCGTTGAGCAGCATTTGTCCTCCCCTCCGGCATGGCTATACCACACTGGCAAACACCAGTCAGAGGCGCTATCAAGCGGCTCCAGCGCTGTTTCAGACGGCGACTGCACAGCGAAGGCGGATATCTGCGCGCGCGCCGGCGCCAATATTGGTGCCGCGGCTACGACGTCACTCCTCTCGAAAGCGCAGACCGGCGGCGGCGCAGTGCGCGGGAGGTGCTGGCTCTGGTGCGTGACATCACTGATCCTCGCGCATGCGCAGCACGGCTCTTGAGCAGGCACGCGAAACTGGCTTGGCTAGGCCTAACGCTACAAAATCAACTTGCCGCAGGCAGGGACCGAATCAACAACCTTCGGATAAGGCACCCGCTGCTCCACCAATTCAGATACAGTGGCCGTCACTTTCCTTGGTCTCCTATATTTCTTGATACGTGGTGAAACCTGACAAATATGTTACGACTTAAGCACTCTAGCTATTTCACATGGCTCGGTTACCCATGTATGCCCATATACTTTTTAATAAGAGTCCACCTTTGGAGGAGGTATAGCTTTTCCATCGATGTAATACCTTTGAACGCTACCGAGAAGATGCCTAATGACTGTAGACCTATATCACCGAATTAAAAAAAATCCCAAGCAACAATACATGAGGCAATTAGCGCAGTCTTTAGGACTCACAAGTTTGATAAATCTTGAACTCTACTTACCTCAATCTAGAGATCGAATCGTATAGATGAAGGCTGCACTACGAAAATAGCTTTTATTTGCACGTTTTTCGTTGTTTGCGCAAATCTGCCTTTTAGCAAGCTCCGCGCCTAAATACGACCTCCGCAGCTAAGTTCCGCAGTGACTAAGATGAGATGATTTCGGCTGGAAATATTCCCCTTGTTTGAAATCACCCTTATCTTAAGCCGTTACGAAAATCTAGTGATAGAGGCCCGGAAAACCTTGTCTTAATGAATCCGAGTTTCTCCGCAGGGGCGAGCCAGTGAATGCGATAGGAACAAATTGGAATATTACACGAAGTAAGGATGGCAGCTGACTCTTTTGGCTGCGATCTTGCATAACTGAACAAAATGCTGGTTTAAGGAAATACGTTCGCTCCAGGAAGCGAAGCCACAGCCGCAGCAATTCAATCGGAGCTCTACTTTTCGTTACTTATTTTCCTCTGTCGATGTAAATTCCCTCCAGAAAGGTTTCCCATTCGAACCTATAGCAGAGAGCATACATTATTCTCACTAATATTACGCACGCTTCCTGCAGAAATAAGCACACTCCCCTTTCGAGTCACGGCGAAGGCCTATTTGAATGCAAATAGCATTCCTTTAGCACTCCTTGCGCAGAGAGACTTGCTCTCGTTCCTCGAATTTGAATAAACGGGGATGGAAATAACAGGATACACTGCTAACAAAAAAAGAAAAAAATACATCATTTCCCGCTAAAGGGGACCATGAGGCGATGCGAAGCCGGAGCAGTTGCACGATCGCGTTCTGTTGGCGTTCGTTGGGCATGCTATCGACCTCGCGTCGTGGAACGCGAAGAGGAACGCTAAGAGCGTCTTGTCTTCTCTCTAGCCTGGCCCTTAATTCTCACAGGGCGAGCGGGGAACGCGGTCGACAGGAGCGCGAGAGGGCGGCAGCGCAGGAGAGGAGAGGGGGAGGCGAAGCGCATGCGCTGGTGCTCATCGCGGCATTGCGCAGGAGAGAATTTCGGCATGTCTAGCACGCATTTCAGAGGAAGAGTGGAGAGGGGGAGCGGAGAGTGGAAGTGGAGAGGGGGAAATGGGGGATGGGATGTAGAGAGGGGGAGTGGAGATGAAGTGTGTGGAGAGGGTATGCGCATGCGCAGTAAGGGTGGTCATGCTGCACACCACCACCACCGGTTTGAACTCCGCTATAAGATGCTTCGCATCTAAAAGCGGCAAAACATTCCATGAGATCGGAAGGAGCTTATAGGCTTGTCAATAACGACGTCATCGAGGTCCAGTTAACGGGAAAAAGGAGATTCAAAACTTAGACAATAGTCCAAGGGCACGCGATTAGGTGGCCGGATATTATTTTAGATGCGAAACAGCTTTTGCGCTGGGCTATGCCCGTAGTTTCATTGGTGACCATCCGCTTTATAAAATCTACCATAGCCATCTGTAACATGATGAGCGCGCACTCGCGCCAAGGAGGTCTTCTTCGTCTTGTTCTTCGACCGTATTGATGATGATACGTGCAGAGCACTTTAGGGGCCCGGGCTGCCGTATGCTGTCCTAACTTGGCTTAACGCAGGCAAAACCACGTGTGCTGGCACGCGCTTGCGCGTTCGGGCCTGTGTAAGGGGCTGGGTAAGACGCTGTGGCCTCTCCCCCTTACAGTCTCTCAGCAATAACGTGATGGCGTCGGGAAACGAGATTCTGCAGCCGCGCGATGAAGCCGCGTGGCGTGCTCCAACAAGAGTTCGGGACGAGTAACAGCAACAGCCACTACAGAGAATTCATGGTGTGCTCCACCCCGTGATGAACGGAATCATAATCTTTAATGTCATGATTGGATAAGAACATAGTATAGCCAAGACCCGAATTGTGCGAAGCCTTGGCGAATAGTGCCAATCAAAATTTATTAAAATCTCCTAATAGGAAGTCAAGAAAATGTGTAAAAATGCGAGTTTATCAATTAGGCCTGAGTTTCATTAGTCAGAAAAAAACATGGTTGATCCCTCATCATAGCAATGCAAAACGTGCGTTTACGCAAGTACTTGAATGTTTACTGTGCTGAACGTCTGTTGGTGTTTGACAGCTATAGCATCGCTTAACATCGATGCACCCACGTTGACGCTTGGTGGCACATCCCCCTCCCGACGACAACCGTCTATGACCAATGTGTAAAGAAAGCTTTGTGGTAGCTGTAGCAGTTAATGGTGACAGGGTAATCAGACAAAGCGGTGTGACAGCCAGAAGAGCGTCGCTGATTGGACGCAGAACTTTAGGGAGCCGACAGGTGTGCTCCTCGGAGGCACGGAAGCGCGCACGCGTAGGCTTCCTAGCAGAACTTTGGCTAAGGCCGCCACCCAGTGGCACGTTAAAGAGTTATTGAACATCACGACCAAACTAGAGGGAAGCGCAACGTGCGTCGTGTCTACCCTATAGCCCGGCCGCGATTTTTCTCCGTGTGAGCATAAGCGGGGAACGTGTTTTTACAGCCAGGCGATCACAGCTACCCTTAATATGGATGGATGCTATAGGCGAGGCCGAGGCTTTGGCTAAGGTCACCACCTCGCGGTTTGTTAAGGCGTTGACGGAATTGCACTTCTCCTATTGGAAAGGCGCCGGATGGGGCGGACGCGTGGCAACGACGCGTTGCAGGAGCCCATCGCGGAGGTCACGGTTATGATGCATTACTTCGCTTTACACGAAAAGCACTGTTAAAGACTCAGACATAAACGGCGCGTTTGTAACGCCTGCAGCGTGTGTGATCGAGGCGCAGTGGATAGCGTGCCCGGCATCTGTTGTCACGGACAGAGAGCCCGTCGGTTTGACTCCCGTTGGTGGAACATTTTTTCTTCAGTTGTCTTTGCCATCTGATCGTGCGCATTTTTTTGACGTCATTTCTGTGACAGAAATACGTCACTGAAGTCTTGGTGGAACCCGGCATAAAGAACTTTCGTGTTTAAAAAAAATGTTCATCCTATTTGTCTTCGACGCTTGGCCTCGCACGTACACCCTGCTGTTGGCGAGACCGAATATAATGTTATCGCGCGTCAAAACTGCACGGTTCCTGCAGGCGATGGCGACTTTCACCATAATTCGTAACCGAATCAGGAAAGATAGATAATTTGCTCATGTTATATTTTCCGTACGCGATGTTTGCCATTTCACGCTACTCCTAATATGCGGCTCTGCAATTGCTCCGGGCGTACTAACATCGAATGAATGTCCTCCACAGGTTTCTTGCTAGACGGTTGATTCAGCCAATAAGGAGCAGTGTCGAATTGTTACTGCTTTACATTGGATTGGCATAGGTACCTGACACGTAGATGCTACGATAGACTGCAGCTTTTCTGATTGATGCGCAACCGATTGTACCCCACCAGTGCTGGGCAGTATCGAAGATACATGTATCTTCGATACTATCTTAAATACTCTTCGGGTATCTTGTATCTGTATCGCGATACGTCTCGCAAAACGCGTATCAGCATCTGTATTTCGGATACATTGAATAATGTATTGAGTATCTTAAGATACAAGATACTGCCATAGCAACACCGCGGTGCGAAACAATAAACATTGGTTAAACTCTGATTGCTGATACTGTTCCCACTAAGCCATCAGGTTAAAACTAAAGACAATGACATTGTTTTATCTTTCCGCCAGACTTTTCCAGCGAGGGCAGGTGATGAGCTCTGAGCATCCCTAACGAGGGAGCAGAGTCACGTGGTGGCACTCGCGTCCTCTCGACAAACGCGCGAACGTCTTTCCTTTTCTCCTTTTTCTCTGTCCCTTTTTCCTCTTTTTCCTTTTTTTCTCTTTAGTTGTCTTAGTGCTATGGCACTTGGCTCTTAGCTACTATCCTGTGCCACGTGCTCTAACGCGTGCGGTGTCTTTTGCACAAATTCTGATGCCGCTGTAGTGTCGTTATCGAAGTTTCTTTTGCGTTGTGCGTCGTTATGAAGTCTTAACTTTGAAGAATGCAAGAAAAGGGGTTAGTTTGCGTGTCGTGGCTTTCACACATCGGCGATTTGAAGGACTTCGTCGATGCAAGTTTGACTTACATGCAATGAGATCGACTTATATGCAAATAAGATTCTAGCAGCTATAGCACCGCCGGCACCGATGCTGGATTTAACCGAACAAGCATTCACTTAACAGAAGCTGTCTTGGCGTGCGTCTCCTTTTCTTTTATTCAATGAGTTTTCAAAATCATAATTAGATTATTAGCACAAGTTCTTTCTAAGCTGCCCTTTTCCATCGCATACATTACCTATGTCGCTGTATTGCTTTTTTCGGGTCTGCTTACGGCAATATGTCTTTAACGTGCTGGCAACGTAAGCTCTTTTCTTCATTCTTGCTTTTAACTGTCTGCATTATTTCTGCTCCTGTTTACAGACTTAAACTGTACTTAAGTTTACTGCTATGTCAAGGCGACGTTGCGAACAAATATATACAATAATCTGCGCGTGCTTGGAGTACACAGTAACAAAATTTATGCTTACTGCTAAGCAAAATAGCGAAATTCTGTTTTCATGATAATAACGTAAATTATTAGGAGTCATCTCAAAGATGTTAGCAAAGGGATTGCAGAAACATTTGTTATACAAAATGCTCCGTTTTTCTACTGAGCGTCTCAACGAGTCGGTTCACGCTGTTTTACGTTGGCACTGAATTTTCTGTGGTCTTACCTTAAATGCCCGATTGTCATGGCCATTAGGTTACCCGCCGCGGTGGTCTAGTAGTTGTGGTGCTTGACTGCTAACCCGTACGTCACGGTGGCCGCAGTTCGATGCCCGTGTGCTTTTATTTAAGTTTTATAACACCTCGTGGTCGAAATTTCCGGAGTCCTCCACTATGGCGTCTATCATTATCATATCGTGGTTCTGTGGGACGTTAAACTCAGCAGTCATTATGAACTCTTGGGAGTGCCGCCTGTATTGTGTACCTATACTTATTCACTGTGTTTGATACAGAACCGCTTTTCCATTTTACTTAGTTATATTTGTTTTTCTTTCTTAGTCATCTCTAAATATTTTTTCTGTTACTAATGACCAGGTTATCGGGGCTTAAGTGGCAATATAGTGTGAATAGCGGCGGTGTCCTGCGGCACTTCGTGCAGCTATAAAACACGTCTGACCCATTTTCTGTGCTGCAGATGTTCGGTCATAAAAAAAATTATTAGAAGATCGCGTATTACTAAGTACGTCGCTAACGAACGCTTTACGGCAGCCGATAAGTTGAATATAAAAGTAATTGCAGTTTTGTGTCCTCTACGTAAACAAGACGCGTCGCAAAGAATGTCGCTACCAGCGTTCTTGCTCATGTACACCTGTCCGGTGATCTGGTATTGCGAAAACCGTGATACGTTTACGGGCAAGGTAGAAGGTAACAACGGTATTTACACGATTTTTCGGAGGCTCCTAATTGAAGATGGCAGCCCGCTAGCTGTTCCGCAAGCAGAGCGTCGGCTCCACCCAATTTCAAAAGCGGCAAGCAAAGACCTTTATCAGCGAAGTGGTAAAGAGCTGTCATAGTATGCAGCTAAAGCAACGCCAATAAGTTGTTTCGGAACTAAGGTAATATGCCTTCAGCAAGAAATACAAAACTTTGGAGATACTAACAGAGATTTCATTCAAATGAAACAAAATTGGTCCCAGTTAATAATAATAAACTTTCATGCGCACATTTTCGTGCATCGGCGTTTAGTGCTACATTACCGTATATACAGATATATAATAACAAATTTCCAAATGTATCGAAGAATCTTAAGATACAATTGGAATGTATCGTATCGGATACAATCAGCTTTGTGGTATCTTGTATCTGTATCTCAAATACTTCTTGCCTGAGTATTTAACGCGATAGCGTTAAAGAGCTCGTATCGCAGAAATTCCGCCGTCGGCGTCGGCACCGTTCGTGGTGAGCGAAAAATCATCATCTTGTCCGTGACCGAAAAATCGAAAAAGCTGCAAATAAAAATGTTCGGTCTGAGTGAGAATCGAACCCAGGCCGTCTGCGTGGCAAGCAGGTGTTCTACCACACAGCCACGCCTCTGCTTGGAGCTGCACTGAAAGTAACTTTCATGCTTCCCAAAAATACGCGTCCTGTATACAGGTGTCACAGTACGAGATGTAATATCGCAGTAATATTGCGTGGTACAAGCGTACATTGCCATCGGGCGTCACACCATGTCAATATCATAACGACTTGGCGGTTTAAAGACAGCCTCCGATTACAAAAGGCACACACATTACTGCGCGTATTCCCTTAAGACCACGTAGTGGGTGCATCGCAACTTCGAAAAAGTTTCTCGCGCATAATTGCTCCTGGTTTAAAGCATGCTACCCATTACATAGGGCTAACACCTTAGTGCGCGCATTCTGTTAAACACTCGTAGTGTACGAAGTGTGCACTAGGGGAAGGATATCGCTATCGCGTTCAACTCTTAAAGGCGAAGCTTAAGCGCCCCCAAATTTTTGTATCGCATCGCGATACAATTTCAAAGTATCTTTGCCCAGACCTGTATCCCACAAATGAGTGTACTACCTATAAAAACGCCTTGTCCCATGGTGGAACAATCAAGATCCAAATGCGAGTACGCAGCAGAACAAAGCATGGAGGCTGCTTGGAAATTATCCCGCTGCGGAGAATGTCGTAAGCTTTAAGCTTCTCAAGTCAAAGCGAAGCAGAACGCGCTGGCAGGCTAGAAGAAAGATGAGCCTATTTTCATGTGCCTCTCTCCGTTCTCATTTGTTCACGCTGAAGAATTTCCTAAACGGGGTGTTGTTTCACTAGCACGGTTAGTCGCATGATAATCCACAACCATCTCTCAGAGAATAGACAATGTCCATTAATATACACACTAGAGATTCTGGCGTTGTTTTACAATGTGATGTGCTCAACTGTTTCGCCTCCATCTTCGATAGAGGCGAAAATGCTTGAGGCCCGTGTACTTAGATTTAGGTTCACGTTAAAGAACACCAGGTTGGTCGAAATTTCCTGAGCCCTCCAATATGGCGCCCCTCATAATCATATCGTGATTTTGGAACGTTAAATTCACAAAATTATTATTATAACACACTTTCTCGGGCCCGTGCGCGAGAGGCATGCGTTGCGCTGTGACAAGAAGCGCGAGCAGGCACGAGACATTGTAGACGCAAACAGAGCGGCTCGCTGCGCTCCGTTTTCGCTTTCTTTCGTCTTCGTTCGCTCTGTCGGTTACGCCGACGATGGGGACGCCGCTCAACGCAGGAACTGGCGCCTAAGGGCTGCGCTCTAAAATTATCCAGTGAATCACGTATTCACTTCGCTGCTCTACCTCGCAATTACGTGTTTGTCTGGTAGGGAACCAATTTACGTATCTAAACCCTAGTGTCAAAGTGCGTCAACCTTTATGTTGCTCATCGTAACGTACATTCCGTTTTAGTGTCAACTATGAGCCTCCGCGGGCCACGTCGGCGTTAGACTCAGGATTGCAAGCTCTAAAGATAAATGCTCACACGCTAATAAGCATTTTCGCATGCAATCGGGTGAGCAAAGATAGAGCTTGAAACGTGAATACCATCTTTCTCCGCGGTGAGAATACGTTTGTTTCATTATCTTTGTTAGCCGTAAGTACGTAACTTAAGGGGTAGAATATCTTGATGGAAGGGCCGATTACACTGGATTAAAGAGAACTGTTTATTTTCTACACGTTCGATTAACGATCGTCCATCTTGAGGGTGATCATCTCGCGATGCGGCTGCCTTGCCGTGAGCGAGCTCTATGGCGATGCTCACACGCCCCAACATAATTTGGATCTGTCCTCAGATCTCGTAGTCCTTGAGATGGCGTGGGAGTCGGCAGGCTCTAAGTGGCAGCTGGCGCGTTCTGTAAGGTACTTCAGCTTCGCCATTCAGGACTCCGTGGTTGTTCAATTTACCGCATCTGTTCTCCACTCCTAGGTTTCCCTGTAGAGACTCGATTTCCTGGTTTTCTGGTCTGTCCTCTAAACGTTGTCGTAGTTGCTGACCGATGAACGATTCTCCTAGTTCTGGAAAGCTGGGGTTTCGCACAGAGTGTCTGCGTAGCTGTTCTACATTGACTACTCTCTCCTTTTTTCGGTGATGGCGGTTTTGGATGCGTGCAATCTTCACCGTGTTGCCGCCTAAGAGTTCCACTACTTCGAATGGTCCTTCGTAGAATGGGTCGAGGGTCGATGATCGTGATCCTAGCGTACAGTACACCGTGTCTCCTAGCTGGAAGTTTGGTTCCTTGCGCTTCGCGTCATATCGACTTTTAGCAGCCCTCTGACTTTGCTCGAGGTTTTCTTTGGCTTGTTCTCGCTTTTTGGCCAGCTCTGCGAGCCTAGACACTTCGTTTAGGTCCTCTTCCACATCACCCAGATGAAGTTAGCCCGGAACACGTGGAATGTACCCGTGCATCAGTTCGAACGGTGAGTATCTAGATGATTTCTGCCACGAGACGTTTATGGCAAAGACAGCCTCTGGAATTTTCCTGTCCCAGTCACGGTGTGGTTCAATTATCTTGCGAAGTATGTTCTTCAGCATTCCCACAATTCGTTCTACCAAGCCGTTCGCCTGTGGCCAGTACGGGGGCGTTGTCAAATGAGTGATTCCCAAGCGTCTATGCACTGCTGTTGTCTTCTTGTTGACGAATCCCTTTGCCTGATCCGTTACGATCGCCTTAGGGACTCCAAATCTTGGTATCCATGTGTTCATTAGGTAGTCCAAGTAGTACATCGCAGCAGTAGTGGGGACGGCCACTGCATCTATGTAGCGTGTGGCATGATCGATGCAAACTAGTACGTGTTGGTATCCGTTGCGCTCTTCCAACGGTCCGAAGTGATCAAGTGATATCACTGTGTTTGGATCTGATGGAATCTCCCTTGGTTGTAAGGATCCTTCCGGCGTCGTAGTCCTGCGGTTTATTCTCTTGCACGTGTGACATGATTGCACGTAGTCTCTGACGTGTCGCGACATGCTAGGCCACCAGTATCTTCTCCGGATTTGATTCAGAGTGCGCTGAGTATCCATATGCCCGGTAGCGTCATGGCACATCTGCAGTACTACTTCCCTGAGTGTGCTGGGCACTACCACCTTGGTACCAGTTCCGTCAGTGTCACACTTAATGAGAATGTTGTTTCTCATTGCGAACTCTGCGCAGCCCTTTTCTGCTTTTTGACGAAAACGTTGGCAGTCCGAATCACACGACTGTTGTTCACGTAGGCTGCTGCTGCCTGTTACAATTGCCAAGCAGATCAGCCTGCCACTTGGCGTCTTAGTGGTTGAGAGAGACTCCTGCTCTCTGTCTGGTCCATCGAGTCGGGACAGGGCGTCTGCCTTGTTCCGTTTGCCCGGCTGATGGCAAATCTTGAAGTCGAACTCGGCTAGATCAATGGTCCAGCGTGCGAAGCGGCGGTTTGTTGCAGCCTTTTGCACCAAATATGTGAGACTCAGATTGTCTGTGATTACTGTGAACTTTGGACCCCCTTTGAGGTAAATGGCAAATTTCTCGGTAATTGCCCAGTGGAAGGCCATGCACTCCAGCATATTCGAGTGAAGTTGGCTGTCGTGAGTGTTCAGCGCACGACTTGCATACTCGATCACACGTTCTTGGGATTCTTGCGTCTGTGTCAGTATGGCGCCTAGACCTTTCTGACTGGCGTCAGTGTGCACTGTTGACGGACAGTCACTGCGGAAGTTTGCAAGTATTGGAGGGTTCTTCAAGGCCTGTTTCAGCAAATCCACAATCTCTTGATGTTCCATCGTCCAAAAGAATTTGGTGTCCTTGGTGAGGAGTTTGCGGAGTGGCTGCGTCTTTGCTGAGAAGTTCTCAATGAACTTTCTGAAGTGATTGAGGAACTGCAGAAACGAGTAAAGATGCTTTTCGTCTCTTGACGGTTCAAACTTGTCTATGGCTTCGATCCGTTTTGGGTCAGGTACCCTGCCTTCTGAGGTAATCATGAAGCCAAGAAACGACACCTGGTCGCGCACGAATTGGCATTTTTCAATGTCCATTCTCAAGCCGTTGCGTATCACGCGGCGTAATGCCTCTTCCAGAAGTGCGAGGGCCTCTGAAATGGTGCTTGCTCCCTGCGCAATGTCGTCCATGTATGTGGCAGTGCGTGCGAGACCGTCGAAAGTCCTCCGCATGACCATCTGCATTGTCTGAGGAGCCTTACAAAATCCAAACGCCATGCGAAGATACTCGTATTTTCCATCAGGTGTCACAAACGCTGTCTTGTGCGTATCTTCAGGCTTGACACGGATCGTGAGGAAAGCGGTCTTGATATCCATGGTTGTAAAGTAACGTGACCGATCTCTCATGATGTCGTCAAGAGCATCTTCCATCAGTGGCATTGGATAGGGCGGATTCAGAGTTTTGGCGTTCAGTTTCCTGTAGTCGTGAACCATTCTCTTCGGTGTAGTGGGATGGTTCGGCTGGTCAATTACAAGAGTAGGAGCAGCGTATTCACTCTGACTTGGTACGATGATTCCTCTCTCCAAATAATCACTGACCTGTTTCCTCATGAACTCCCGGTCCGCATATGAACATCTGTATGGTCGTGAAGCCACGGGAATGGAATCCCGTAGATCGATTGAATGTTCGGTGTGCGGGCAAGTTCCCAGCCGATTCACATGCGTCGTGAAGGCATCATGGTTAGTTGCTAATATTGCATGGAGTTTCTCGCGCTCTTCTGGTGATGCGTCCCGTGTCATCAGTTTGACCGCAGCCGTTATTTTCTGCTCGAGCTCCGGGTCTGGTCCTGGAGTCGTCGGCTTTAACGAGACAAACATGGTGGTGTTCTCCTTCGCTTGATGTGGCGTTTGCGTGGTGAATGTAGAAATCAGTGCCTCTCCTGTTCGTGGTGGTTGCTGTGGGCTTACTGCATCGACAACTTGTTGGGTTGCGGCCTGGGTAGGTAGGCTGATGAGCGTGACGTCGTTTGAAACATGGAATGTTACATCAACATTGGCCAGACTCCTCCAGTCTGAACCTAATAATAAGTCCATTGTCGGTGGCAACGGGAGGACAAGTACTTCGGGAATTCTGGTTGTTAGTTTACCCACAATGATTGACAGTGAAGTCGTCCATTCGGGTTTGATCTGTTTGTCGAGAACCGTTACTAATTCATGGTCCTTGCAGGTCGCCTTTTCTGCACTGGCAGGTAGAGCCTTGGGGTCCACTATGGATACATTTGATCCAGTGTCGATGCATGCTCTGAGTTCTGTACCTCCTGTTGTGTGGGCTGTCACGATGGGAAGCGCGTCTCCCGTGGTGCGCAAGAAGCAGTGGACATTTCGGTCCTCGGATCTGTCAAACGCTGCATCTTGCCTGCTGTTCCGTCTTTGCTCTGCTTTAAGAGTTGCGATAGTTTTTGGTTTTGGGCAGTCTCTTGATATATGACCGAACACCGAACTGTTGAAGCATTTCGCTCTCGGGGGCTGATGTCCGTTAGGCGGTTGGCAGCTAACGGTTTCTGCGCGTAGGTAGAGCTGAAATGGCGCGATCCATCTGTCTTGTTCATCGGCATATACTTGGGATTGGTACATGAATCGACTACTAGCTTTCGTCGTGAGTCGAGGTTTGCAGCTCGGTCAATAAGTTCCAGCACGGAATTGCAGTTTTGAGACGCTAGCGGCGTAGCCCACTTGTCGTTTTCGATGCCGTTCAAGATGAGCGATATGCGTTCCTCCGCGGCGAGTTTGTAAGGGGCTTTCTCGAGCATAGCGTTCTTCGCGTACATATATTGTACGATTGTTTCAGTTGGGAGCAGTTTCCGCTCGTTTTGATAGACTAGAAACTCTTGCACATTCATCTTTCTTTGGAAACGCTCCGTGATAGCATGCTTCCATGTCTCCCAATCTTGGATGTAAATACCGTAGGAACTGTGCCAGTCGCGCGCCGCTCCACGGAGACGCGTGATGGCGTTCAACATCGCGAGCGACTGCGTCCAGTTTGCAAGAGACGCTACGCGTTCTATCTCAGCAAGCCATTCCTTCACACTTTCTCGCGGGTTTCCTTGGAAGGTATTTATAGCTGAGGCTGTATCGCCGGACGAGTGTACCTGAAGTGGTTGGGTGTTCTGTTGCAATGCTTGTGCAAGCTGACGTTGCGTCTCTACGATGACGCCGAGAACATCGTTCAAGGCGACGGGGTGCGTTGCGTTGTCTCCATCGCCTACGTGAGCGGGATCCAGGTCTGGAACGGTGGACGTGCGTGGCTCTGCGCGCCCTTGGTGCGTGCGTTCCCCTCCTGCAGGTCTTTCTCCTCCCTCTGGCCGTTGATCTTGGTCGCGATCGGTGCCGAGGTTCAGGACATGGAGAAGCGTCTGCAGCTGTGACTTAATGTCTTGAATTTCACTCCGTAGATCGTTGTTCTCGTTGGAATCCGTGTTCGACGTCGGCTGCGCCATGTTAGCCGTAAGTACGTAACTTAAGGGGTAGAATAAGTACGTAACTTAAGGGGTAGAAGCAAAGACCTTTATCAGCGAAGTGGTAAAGAGCTGTCATAGTATGCAGCTAAAGCAACGCCAATAAGTTGTTTCGGAACTAAGGTAATATGCCTTCAGCAAGAAATACAAAACTTTGGAGATACTAACAGAGATTTCATTCAAATGAAACAAAATTGGTCCCAGTTAATAATAATAAACTTTCATGCGCACATTTTCGTGCATCGGCGTTTAGTGCTACATTACCGTATATACAGATATATAATAACAAATTTCCAAATGTATCGAAGAATCTTAAGATACAATTGGAATGTATCGTATCGGATACAATCAGCTTTGTGGTATCTTGTATCTGTATCTCAAATACTTCTTGCCTGAGTATTTAACGCGATAGCGTTAAAGAGCTCGTATCGCAGAAATTCCGCCGTCGGCGTCGGCACCGTTCGTGGTGAGCGAAAAATCATCATCTTGTCCGTGACCGAAAAATCGAAAAAGCTGCAAATAAAAATGTTCGGTCTGAGTGAGAATCGAACCCAGGCCGTCTGCGTGGCAAGCAGGTGTTCTACCACACAGCCACGCCTCTGCTTGGAGCTGCACTGAAAGTAACTTTCATGCTTCCCAAAAATACGCGTCCTGTATACAGGTGTCACAGTACGAGATGTAATATCGCAGTAATATTGCGTGGTACAAGCGTACATTGCCATCGGGCGTCACACCATGTCAATATCATAACGACTTGGCGGTTTAAAGACAGCCTCCGATTACAAAAGGCACACACATTACTGCGCGTATTCCCTTAAGACCACGTAGTGGGTGCATCGCAACTTCGAAAAAGTTTCTCGCGCATAATTGCTCCTGGTTTAAAGCATGCTACCCATTACATAGGGCTAACACCTTAGTGCGCGCATTCTGTTAAACACTCGTAGTGTACGAAGTGTGCACTAGGGGAAGGATATCGCTATCGCGTTCAACTCTTAAAGGCGAAGCTTAAGCGCCCCCAAATTTTTGTATCGCATCGCGATACAATTTCAAAGTATCTTTGCCCAGACCTGTATCCCACAAATGAGTGTACTACCTGTAAAAACGCCTTGTCCCATGGTGGAACAATCAAGATCCAAATGCGAGTACGCAGCAGAACAAAGCATGGAGGCTGCTTGGAAATTATCCCGCTGCGGAGAATGTCGTAAGCTTTAAGCTTCTCAAGTCAAAGCGAAGCAGAACGCGCTGGCAGGCTAGAAGAAAGATGAGCCTATTTTCATGTGCCTCTCTCCGTTCTCATTTGTTCACGCTGAAGAATTTCCTAAACGGGGTGTTGTTTCACTAGCACGGTTAGTCGCATGATAATCCACAACCATCTCTCAGAGAATAGACAATGTCCATTAATATACACACTAGAGATTCTGGCGTTGGTTTACAATGTGATGTGCTCAACTGTTTCGCCTCCATCTTCGATAGAGGCGAAAACGCTTGAGGCCCGTGTACTTAGATTTAGGTTCACGTTAAAGAACACCAGGTTGGTCGAAATTTCCTGAGCCCTCCAATATGGCGCCCCTCATAATCATATCGTGATTTTGGAACGTTAAATTCACAAAATTATTATTATAACACACTTTCTCGGGCCCGTGCGCGAGAGGCATGCGTTGCGCTGTGACAAGAAGCGCGAGCAGGCACGAGACATTGTAGACGCAAACAGAGCGGCTCGGTGCGCTCCGTTTTCGCTTTCTTTCGTCTTCGTTCGCTCTGTCGGTTACGCCGACGATGGGGACGCCGCTCAACGCAGGAACTGGCGCCTAAGGGCTGCGCTCTAAAATTATCCAGTGAATCACGTATTCACTTCGCTGCTCTACCTCGCAATTACGTGTTTGTCTGGTAGGGAACCAATTTACGTATCTAAACCCTAGTGTCAAAAGTGCGTCAACCTTTTATGTTGCTCATCGTAACGTACATTCCGTTTTAGTGTCAACTATGAGCCTCCGCGGGCCACGTCGGCGTTAGACTCAGGATTGCAAGCTCTAAAGATAAATGCTCACACGCTAATAAGCATTTTCGCATGCAATCGGGTGAGCAAAGATAGAGCTTGAAACGTGAATACCATCTCTCTCCGCGGTGAGAATACGTTTGTTTCATTATCTTTGTTAGCCGTAAGTACGTAACTTAAGGGGTAGAATATCTTGATGGAAGGGCCGATTACACTGGATTAAAGAGAACTGTTTATTTTCTACACGTTCGATTAACGATCGTCCATCTTGAGGGTGATCATCTCGCGATGCGGCTGCCTTGCCGTGAGCGAGCTCTATGGCGATGCTCACATCTTAAAGAATGAATGGCCTAAAAATGATAGACGCGAACAACTTAGAAAACGTTTCAGTGGCGAGCCCTTCCGATTAATAGTGAGTACTCCACGTTCGTGAGAAGGCTTTGCGTCTGCATATGCGTCGGTGAGAAATTGCCGGCAAAGGTGTTTTTTCTGCAGCTACTGAAGATGCCGCATTGTCGTTGAGCACCAGCCTTAAAGCACACGTGTTTGTTTCACACTTCGCTCAACCACTTGTACGCGAGCGATAGCAATCCACATGTCAGCATACATTTTGGCGCTGCATGTAGAATAATAGCCGAAAGAAATGTCTCTGCAACCTCATTTCCTATCCTGACAGGGAGAGTGGAGGCTTGTCCCACGCACAAATAATTAAAACAAAAATAGCGTGGAAAGTCTGCTTTGCCGGTTATCCTGTTCATACGAGGGGAAGCCTAAGTTCTTCTCAAGCAGCACAGCGAGATGCAGGCTCCAAGCGCTTTTACGAAATAAGCTTTAGGAACACTCCAGCGTAAATCCTGCTCTATTCTCTCGTCTGCTGGTTTCCCCGTTTCAATAACAGGTGCCAAGTCTGCATGGGCATATACGTCCTTCCAACATTGCGCGGCCACTTACGAGGTGTTTCAGATGGCGTGTGGCATTCAATTCATCGCAGCGGGAAGAGAAGAGGAGGGTGGCATCGAGTAACTTCCTAGAGAATGGCGAGACGCTGTGCACCTACACTGTGGATCATATGTTTCTCCAAACTGATGGACAGAACTTGTCTGACAGTACTCAGAACAGATAAAACAATATGCTTATGTAAGTTCTCACTTACATAAACCGAACGACATACCATACAAAATTACGAGATATATATAAGATTGAAAGTAGTTGAACATTCTCTCATTTGCTAAAGTTCAATTGACAATAAATACGGGGATCTATATTTTAAATCAATAGCCACTGTTATACTCAGCAGTGTTCCACACACCAATGAATGAAACGACTTGAAAGCGTATACCACATTATGCCGCATATTTAATGTAATTTTTATTAGATTTCATAGCTTTGATGGAAGAATATGTTCATGCATACTGATTAAGCCATGCAAACATTGCGCATTACCTTATGCAGGGTATGATTTGATATATCGCTTTAACGGCCATAACTCAATGAACTTAATACAGGCGTAGGGATCCGCTCGGTGGAGTCTTTTTACAATACCGTCCCACTAGAACGGAAGGACGTTCTTCGAAGGCAAGTAAATCAACATTTTTGTCTCCAAGTACTTAGGGGAATTGATGCATTTACTACCCCTCTACTAATGAGAACTTGCATAGATTTTTTGAAGTTTGCTTCTTGTTCCCTCATACGCGGCCACATGTTTATCCTTGTCGGAGGAGTCCTCCGTGGTTTGGGATACCAAGAATAGTGAACGCATTAAGAGCGAATTGTACTTTTTCACGAAGCCTACTTGCGCACCGTTATGATGACTGAAATGTAAATCATTGACTGATTTCTCATATTAGATTGACATGGCGATCACTAAACTTCCGCTCATTATCACCTGTTATTCTACTGAGAGTGTTCCGCGGAAAGATAAGCAATATTACTAAGTTACTATACGTTATTTTATCATTACACCTATCTGAGCTATTATATTATGCTACGTTGCGTTGTTGCAAGGTAAGGGAAGAAAACTAGATAAGGTACACTTTTCCCTAGCCATTTTAAGATAACATTTTTTTCTCATTGTCTAACCGCTTGGTCTGTTAGTAGTTTCCTTTATTCGATGAGTTTTCGGTTCTCGTTAACTGGCTACGTCCTTATGTAATCCTCCTGCCACCCGGGTCTTGTCCCATAATCCTTAAAACAATAGAACGTTAAGCTCCTTAATATAAGTTTACAGTCTTTAATCAAGAATCCCATCCCTCTTAACCATTTAGTGCCTTAAAAGACTTGATCATCCTCATCATCATAGAGCCTGCGTCCCGGATTTTATTATAGGTGCTACAGTTCGCACTATACCTACGAGAGATTAGGTAATTGTTCTCTGCGTTCCATTTCTCCGTTAGGTGTATAAAAAGAGAGAAGCCACACTCTGTCCTCCTTCTTCATTCTTCAAAGTTTTCTCGAATTCGGTATTATTGTTCCTCTCTATCGTCCTCGTAAAAGCGCTGAGAGACACTCAGTGACAAATAAAACTGATATCTGCGAACCACTTTCCTCTTTTAAGGCGATCAGTGGAGCACCGCTCTGAAAGAAGACGCCATTGTGGTGGTCGGGTTTCTCCAATAAGCGAAGCCCTTAGAGATGGGTTCTACGTAACGGTAAAGGAAGTGCGGGGTCATCCGCGAAGAATATTTATTTGAAAATACCCCTGCTTCGCTTCGGCTTCTCTTTCACCAGGTTCTGTGAAACCTACTTCTTCTGGTACAAGCTAGGTGACTCTCTTTTCAAAAGCACTGGTGTGGTTACCACACCGCGGGACACCTTTTGTTCCCTATCTTTTACATTCCCACCCGACTTCGAAACGCTCTTGTTTGGGATGACTTCTTCGTGTCGTTATCTTCCACAGGGAAAGGAGCCAATTGTCTGAGTGCATTCATTTCTACGTTTTATTCGCAATCCACCAGCTATTCTCTTTCCAGTAACTTTAAAGCTCTGTTTCTAAATCTTGATATGTTGCTGGCATATATCAGTTCAAGTAAGAACATGACACACTTATGCATGAGGAAAGTATTATCACGGCCGCTACATAAAAAAACAGGTGTGGCCTGCTGCGTGGCACTGAAACGGCGTCTGGGGCCTAGTTCTCCTTGCGCCCGCTCTGGCGCCACAACACCGGTCAGCTGTTCACGGAGAAGCACCTCGACAGTCGCACTCGTACGAGCGACACTTATTCTAATCAGGCCGTAGATAACGCGTTTTATAGTTGCATATTACAGGTTGAATATTGAAGTCGTTATTAGAAGTGCCGATTACCTCACATATGTGAACAGTTTGCCCTAGGAGCACAAGTGTTTTGTAGAGTGGGCATCAATACTATCTACGAATGCTGCCCGTTTGACTCACCTGAAATGAAAAGTGTCACTCAATCACTGGTCCCGTTAATCGGGAGGCATTCGCCGGGCAGATTCCCAGGGCTGAGTTATTGGTCCACCGAAACGCACCACGAAAGCACACACAATTTAAATCTAGGTCTTTTAGTGCGCCAACGAACGCCGGTTGTGGTCCGAAGACCGAGTTAGAGCCAAGAGTTGATAACAGAAACAAAATGCATTCTCAGTTAAGGCAGTGCAAGCATCACGCGAACTTGCACACTCGGCAGGTATCAATTACAACTCACAACATCACTTAGATGGTGTTTAAAACAACGGGAACAAAATTACCGTGCTACAAATGCACTCTCATTCATTAGAAATCCATGTACGCATAACGGATTTATACACGACAGCGAAGAGTAGTCTTTCAAGTCGCAACAAAATCTTTTTGAAACTGACGTTCTAGGGAGCGATTCATTCTTAAAGAACGTAAACCATCAAGAACTTCACTCGTCATGATTGAGAAGAACCGTTGTTTTGTGTACAATTACTCTCAAAATATTCCTTTTTTAAAAGAAAACGCCATGCAATGCATAGTATCTGACAATGCTCGTTAAAGTGAAATCAGACTTCAAGTCTTGTATTACAATGATTACTGTATTTCTTACTGTATCACGTGGAAGCGAAAATTTCTCCTACAAACATTTGCTACAGAAAACACTTAGGCCCGTATTCTGAAACGCTCTTTACCTCAGTGAGGGAGCCTTAACTGCTTGAGGACGCCTTATCACGTATTCTGGAACGCTCCTTACTAAGGTTCCCTCACTGAGGCCCTCCTTGGTGCTCCCTCAAGTTAAGGTAGCTCTAGGGCTACCTTAAGGCCTCCTTACCTTGTTACTTGTACTGAAAGGGCGCTTCTCTGCAGTACTTTGTCAGTGACAGTGTGTCCGATTTCTTATTTTCGATCGATGCCTTGCTCTTCTGCACAAACTCGCTCTAATTGTATCCTCGTCGTTGTTGGAAAATTGCTTGCCAGGCATGTTTTTCAGCGTACGGCCGAACGGCTGTCAACATTTTTCGTTAAGATTGAGCAGCTCGAAGAGAACAAGGCATTTTACAGGAACAGAGAAAAAAGAACAGACTCAAGGAATGCGAAACGGTACCCCCCCCCCCTCATCGCCCACCGTTCGTGCTGCCGTCTTCCAGGAATGACAGTTCTTGTTTGGATTAGGCTAACAATGGAATTCTTCACATGCCATGCGGGCTGGTTCCACAATGAGGCAGGTGCGGTCTTCCGGGTAAGAGAAAATGACATTGTAGCAAACACAGGGGCGCAGCCGCACGCGCTACAGTGTATGCCCAGGAAACTTTCATTTTCTGCGAATCATCTCAGCCGTTGAGATTAGTAATCCGTCGTGACACAGGCCAGTGACCTGTGCCTGAAAGCTGGCGCCTACTCTGTGGCAGCACGACTATTTTAACGCGTTTTTAGAAGTAAGCCCGAACAATAATCCTTTTGACAATCTTAGCTTGTAGGTGCCTGGTTCATATGTCCAGTAAACATGATCACGGTGACATCGAGCTTAAGGTCAAGGAACCCGACAGAATCCTAGAATGGCATATCACGTCTTATGACGGGCGATATACATTCTTCAAATATTCCGACCATTTGTGACAACTCAGAATGCAACTCCGAGGCATCACACTGTAATAGGACTACTAATAAATCGTGCACATATATCTGTATACTTTCAGGACTTGGGTTCCTGGGAACCGCAGCTGTAAGGTTTTCACGTTTAGCAAAAAAAAAAGAAAGGTAGATCCACGAAGGCGCGATCGATGCACGACCCGATAGACGCGCCCTTGTTTTGAATGTAAACATAATAATTTACTTGGACATAAGTACATTCGAGTCAAATTTGCACCAAAGTGAGGAGATTTCACAAGTTTAAGTTATGAAAATCAATCTCACCCACATCTTCAACTCTTCTTTATTACTCGCTCCCACATAACAGGCCGTTGAAATGCATCAATGAACGTAATGAGCTCCAAGGTTGCTCGATCATACTGTTTTTGTCTGCTGCAACAGGCGAAATTTAAGTAAACGGGAAAGGCTGTGCACCCATATCACGAAAAAGCAGTGTTCACGTTATTATTCATCCTTATGCACAACAAATATTCCTTTATTCTTGCTTGAAAACGGACGTTTAGTCAGTAGTGCACACGTAAAGCAGTGTACACGTTTCGTTATGACTACAAAATATTCCTTATTCTTGCTTGAAAACGGACGTTTAGTCAGTAGTGCACACGTAAAGCAGTGTACACGTTTCGTTATGACTACAAAATATTCCTTATTCTTGCTTGAAAACGGACGTTTAGTCAGTAGTGCACACGTAAAGCAGTGTACACGTTTCGTTATGACTACAAAATATTCCTTATTCTTGCTTGAAAACGGACGTTTAGTCGGTAGTGCACACGTAAAGCAGTGTACACGTTTCGTTATGACTACAAAATATTCCTTATTCTTGCTTGAAAACGGACGTTTAGTCCGTATTTCACACGTACTCTCGATCCCAGACTTGTGAAACACGCGCCTTACCTTACTGAGGCGGCCCTTAGGAAAGGAAGGTTGAAGGAAGCTTTCAGAATACGCTGGCTCCCTCAAGGAGCTCCTTAAGATAAGGAGGCATGAAGGGCTCCTCACGTAAGGTAAGGAAATGGTCTGAGGTAAGGAGCGTTTCAGAATACGGGCCTTAGGGCCTGACAGTTTCAAGTGGTAGCATAAAATAATCCTCACCCTTAGATTCTTGATAGAACAGAACCCCTTTTCGTAATAGACAATTTCTTCAAATTCCTTGCAGTTTCCATGTAGTTTCTAGTCAGCCTAAATATTTTTAAAGGGTATGTTTATTAAACATTCGCCTGGAAGCAAAGAGCTGTTATTAAGTTAAAGAAGTTTGTTATTCTTCAATATTTATAAGGAATGCTATCCATGAGAAGAATTGCTGCGTTAGTGTAATAGCTGTTCTGCATTCCTATATGCGAATATCTATTTCAACAAGAAAATCTCCGCAACTATGACTCATACATTTTTTTCAGTTAGTGCAATCACTATGGTAACAAACAGGATGTTTACGGTGTGACACCGCCGCCAAATGTAGCTGGCTCGAACACTGAGATCCATCCCAGATCTCAAATTTTCACTTTATGCTGACGATATTACCCTTTGGATGACAGGAAGCTCTGACGGTCACATCCAGGAGACCCTGCAGACTGCCGCTGACATGGTGGTGGTCTGTGCGGGTATCATGAATCTCGTTTGTTCACCTACTAAATCCGAACTGCTCCTCCTCCCTGCTCATCGGGGCTCTGAAAAGCACATCTCAGATATACAAATAACATTAAACAAGACCCCCGTACCCAAAGTAGACAGGCTTAGGGTGCTTGGACTACACATACAACGAAATAGACTCAATACACACACCATAAAAGCACTTCAGACAACTGTGGACCATACTCTTCGCCTTATAGGCAGGATATCTAATAAGCACGGCGGGCTACGAGAGGCAGAGCTCATCCGCCTAATCCAAGCCTTCGTCCTGAATAAGGTCACTTATTCTCTCCCTTATCTGTACCTTCTGAAAAGAGAAGAGAACGAAGTAAACACCCTCCTACGCAAAATCTACAAATTCGCTCTCGGAGTACCCGTTCGAACATCCACCGACAGGCTCATGAAGACAGGCACATTCAACACCTTAAATGAACTCATTGAAGCTCACTTAACCTCACAATATACCCGTCTCTCCAACACACAAACCGGAAGATGCATACTCGAAACTCTCAGTATAAGGCCAACTCCAACCACTAAAACTAAACACACTATTCCTCACCAAATACACATGAATCTACACATCCCGCCGCTCCCTAAAAACATGCACCCTGTGCACCACGAGCAACGGCGACGACAGCGTGCAAAAACTCTTGCAAAGCGATTTTCTACTTCTAAAGAAGTGCTTTACGTCGATGCTGCCGAATACAGTACCGGTCCCTTTTTTGCCCTCTCAGTAGTCAACTCTGAAGGCCAGATAGCTACTGCTACCTCCATTTGTGCTTCGTCCTCAGAGGAGGCGGAGGAGGCAGCTATTGCTCTAGCACTTACCATTCCAAATTATTCGCTTATCATCAGTGACTCTAAAACTGCCATCTACAATTTTGGAGCGGGTAGGGTGTCCAAAACAGCCCTCTCCCTCCTCCTGGCCCATCCGCCGCAACAAGATACCGCTTTAATATGGACTCCCGCGCATGCGGGCCTTGCCGGTAACGAAGCGGCTCACGCCAGCGCCCGAGGATTTACGGTCCGGGCGCAGGCATTAGAAGAGTCAAGCTCCGTTTCCACAACGGCTCCGTTTGCTGCGCGGGATCGCCTTCTAACATTTCACGACATCTGCAGCCACTACCGCCTCGGCCGTTTAACCTTTTCGCCGCTAATAGCTCAATCCCCGCGCAGGCGCGAAGTGCTGTGGCGACAACTGCAGACTCGCACCTTTCCCTCTCCTCACCTTCTTCACCTCATGTACCCCTGTCTCTACCCGTCCTCTTCTTGTAAATATTGCTCCGCAACGAAGGCCAATCTCAGTCATATCATGTGGGGCTGCCCTAAGCACCCCCCTCCCCCGTCCCTCCGAAACATATTAAATAATGAGGAGCAGTGGGAGGCTGCCTTGCGCAGCTCGAAACCCGACGTCCAGGAGGCAATCCTGGGTTGGGCAGAGAAGGTTGCGGAGGACTACCGTGTGTAGAAACCTCCCCCTATCTCTATCCCTTTGCCCCTTTCCTTTCAAAAGGAGAAATAAAGTTTTTACCTACCTTACCTACCTATCCGTTTTGAATGTGATACACCAAAAACCTATTCTATTTCTGAAACCGCAACTTAAGCTTCAGTTTTAAAATTTGAAGTACTTTCGTTTGGATAGTAATAAGATGTACCAGCAAATTCGGTAAAGTTCCAAGAACGAAGCCTTTGAGGCTTACTTATCGTGCATACACCTCTATAATAAGGACGATCCTTGAAACGAACTTTAGTACGTTACAGAAATTGTGGAGCCGAAAACAGTCTTTCCTTCGCGCACTTTGGCCACCATAACTTTGATATAAAATATCTGCTTTCAGTATTGAACGACTAATGCTACTGGGCCTGGAAAGCAGTGTTCGCAGAAGTTTATGAAGAACGAAAACTTGAACATGACTGTTGGCGTGCAAGAAGAAACTGATACGGCGACGGGCTACAGAGAGAGAGTGAAAGTAACTTCTGATGCAAAAAGATCTTAAGCAACGGTAATGAGGTGACCTAAAAAGTGTTGGATCGAGATGCGGCGCTGACTATAAAAGCACTTTCATGTCGGGGAACAGGTTTAGAACCTCGCGCAGCTCTTTCTCCATAGTAAATGAGCCGCTTAGACCGGAAGCCATGTCAGAATTTCAAAGAAGAGAGAACAGAAAGCGCGTGCAACGTTAAAAAATGAACGTCATGCGCAAAACGCAAAATATTCAATGAAAAGTAAAACGGCACGTGCTTGGATCGATAAGCTCTGGTGTGTGCTGTGATCTCTCGTTTGCTTTGGAGAGATTGAGGAATATAGTACATCATACACCCAATTTCTTCGTGTGTTGCACCAAAAAAAAAAGAAAGCAAAAACGATCGTTGCCTCAAAACATATAGATAAATAAATAGATGCCTACATGAATTAGAAAGCCTAAAGAAATAAATAAAATTACATGAAAATGAACAGTTTAATGGCAAGAGCTCATTTCACACTAAAACGTTCACAAGCGTAAATTTATGTCCAAGTTGTATCATCAGCACAGGGACTTGGCGCTGTTTTTTTCGTTGAATGTAAGCAGGATTTGTATCTATTGTTTAGCATCTGCAGGAGAAACAACGTAAATAGGATACGCATGCGGAAAGAAATGCTTTTTAATTGGTGTCTTCCTGAAATGTAAGAGAATGATAGAAATGCTTTTTAATTGGTGCCTTTCTGAAATATCGAAGAATGATTGCAGGAAAGAACGAAATATGTTGATCCTGGGTAGAAATTCGCGCTTGGTTTGTTATCCACCTGTGAGTAGTTACTCATCTCGCCAATAAACTTGGGTTCATAACTTACCTGTTAATGAAAGCTTTACAATTCTGCCCTCATTTAGGTATTATTAACCTCAATAGAGTAACTCTGCGGGAGCTTGATATAAGGCAGGTGTTCCTCGTCATGCTTTGTGAAACGACACCAGCCCAAACGACTACAAATGTATGAATGACAGCAGAATGCAGTCGACGCGCCTGAGCGCGAGAGCTCTATACATAAAGACTAAGCTATCATAGCTTTTTTGAGGCCTGACTTTCTTATTCCAATCTCGCTGAGACTCTGAAAAACTAAGAATTCATCATAAGCACTACCCGAAAATCCACATTGTGTATTCCCTCACCTGTGCAAGATAACTATGTTGGCTGAAGAGCTTCTCTTTTATTAGTTGTGAAAACGAATTGAACATGGAATAAGATATTCGTGGCTTTCACATAAGATATCTCTGCAGCAGTAGCGACGCAAGGAGGTCCATAAGATTTGTTTGCAGTACGTTCACCCTTCATTCTAAAGCTAGCGGAAGAGAAGCAGAGAGAAAACTTCATTGGAACAGCAGTCAATGGACGTCACGAGAAAGTCCACCTGCCCGTCGCCCCTAGTAGTCGGCCGGAATTCCTTGAAACACGGCAGAAGCAACGGCGTGACATATGAAGTCCTCCTGGACGTTGGGTTCTGGGCTGCGGAGCACAGCCTCCCAGGATTCTTGGGTGTGAGAGCGCGTGTACTGAGCCGGACATGTCCGCACCATGTGGACCAAATTTGCTGCCTCCTCACAAAATTATCACAGTGACCTCAATACGTCTGCATTCCACTTGCTGTGAAAAAATACATTTGTTTCAAATCAACTTTATCATTCTCTTCCACGCCGTTTTAATAATATGGCGACAGTGCTGAGGAGCTCATGCCGCAGTAATTCTGCTGTCAGCGTCGGCGGCGTTGCTTGTCAGCGAAAAATAGGGATGGATGCAAATAATAGGAAATTCACGGAACCAAGCCGGAATGCAATCCAGGTTGTCTGTGTGGCATGCAGTCAGGTGTCCTACCACATAGCCACTCAAGTGCTCGAAACTGTTTAGAAAAAAATCACACCATCTCCCGCTAAAGGGCACCATGTGTGAATGCGAAGAAGCGGGAAGATGGTTCGCTTGAGCGGCAGATGATGTGATTTTTTTCTTGCGCTTTCGAGCTTGTGCCCTCCTCTGACGTTGACTCAGCACTGTCTCCCAGTCTCCATCCAGCTCCCGCTGCGTGGAACTGCCTGCGTCCGAGGTATTTGACTCCCGTAAAGTCGCAAGATCATGTGCGTCTGCCTCTCTGCAGTCCACGCCTCTGGTGTCGTCGTGGGATCCTTCAGCGAGGGAAGGAGAGCACGAGCGCCCCGCGGATAGAGCCATAGAAGCAGAGGCGGCCATTGGCCGCTCGTGCCACGTCAAGACACCGGATGCGTCGCGGCTGCCTACTCGTCACAGGAGAGAATGAGGCACGCGAGAGGGAGGAGCGTAGGAGAGAGGGGGGATGTAACGCGCATGTGCAGTGAAGCGCGGACGCCACCATCACCACCACCACCGGACACTGTCCCGAGCAAAACATGCTTCGCATCTAAAATGATCGCCTAACGATGGCCAAAATTGCACCATCTCTCACTCAAGGGAACCGTGAGGGGATGCGAAGCAGCATTGGGGGCGCACACCAAGTTTCCGTTACGTTCACTCGGCGTTTCGGTTATTGTGTGAGGTTTGTATTTACTGTTTGTGTTATTACGTTGCGTTCCTTTCCGTTAGCGCCGTGTGAACGAGTGGCGCCGACGTTCACGTTATAACTAGTCTGAACGGGAGCGAAGCAAGATTGACGGAAGCCGACCGAGCACACGGGCTTATATGCACATGAAATGGGGGAGGGAGAGGAGAGAGCGGGTTAAGGCTGTATTTGGCTGTGGCGCGGCCGCATCACGTGGGAGGAGAGGCTGCGCCGCGGCTGCAGCGCGGGAGAGAAGAGGAGAGAGGGCGACCGAACACCTGCGTAAAGGAGAAGAGTGGGAAGAGAGTGGGCGCATGCGCAGTGGAGCGCAGACGCCACCACCGCCGCCGGACACAGCCCCGAGCAAAAGCTGCTTCGCATTTAAAAGGCCCGTTACAGGCGTCATGCAATGCAAGTAGTCGTGTTAACACATGCAAATTTTGCGTGGCAGAAGCCTAGAATCGCTCTAGGGGTCACACCATGTCAACTGCGCAAGGAACGGGAGGTTTAAACATCAACCCATTACGAAGCGTCAGGCGTAATTAACAGTACCGTCATCAGTAACAACACCACTAATGTCTAAAGCAGTGCTTACCAATGACAAAGGTGGCACAATACTTCAGGCGCACTTCGTAAAAAAAATTGTTGTATTTTCCGAGAAAGAAGTTTCAATAATGCGCATGTAATTACATGATTCGAAGATATCGATTCACAATGGTGCTACTGATTTTGAATTCTCAGATATTTATGAATATTATGAACGTCATGGTATGGTAGTTCACAGTGCTTCGAATATTATTTTTTGTGGACAACGTTGCATTAGGAAAAGTTGGCGACCAAAAATCCCCACAATCCAGAATCGCACGCCCATTACTATCATTGTACACTTTATTATTGACTCTAGACAGCGAAACGGCTATGCGCGTCTGCGTGACAAGCAGATGTTCTACAGCAGAGCCACGATATTGATTGAAAACTGCTTTGAAAAAAAAAAAAACACTATATGAACGTCATAGTAGAGGAAGGAGTCTCCCTAACGCATGCAATATTACGTGGCAGAAGAGTAGAATCGCGCCAGGCGTCAAAACATGTGAATTGCTCAACGAGTGGGTGTTTTAAAGGACAAAGCGCTCAGACATATGTAATCATCATGAGCTGCAAAATCATTGACAAAGTGAACATCTGGGTAGGTTCGCGTGTTGCCTTACGAACGTGTAGCATTTGATGATTCGCAAAATGATGAATTATGGTATATTGGGCACTTAACAACTTAACTTGCAGCAGGCATTCTGTTACGCAGAGTCGTTACGCAGAGTCGCAGAGTGTTACGCAGAGTCGTTCGTTTCCTTACGAGACGGTAGAGGCATGCATCGAGAACCGTAGCCAGGCTAGCAGTTGAGAAGGCAATGCTTTCGGGGCCCGATTACTCTATCGCGTTTTACTCTTCAAGGCGAAGCTAAAGCGTCCTCCAAGTTTTTTAAGATGCACAGACAGTGTTCCTCATTAGCTCCTGGGCAGTGAATACATGAGATACACGGAGACGAAGTTGACGATTGTGTATAGTGAATAGAAGAACGACCAGAAGAACGCTGTCTTTCTCACTGCCTAATGTGTGAGGGTCACGCACATGCCCAGTAATGAATGATGGCTTGTAGGTACCAGCCATGAGTCACTGCGAAGAGAGATACCATTTATATGCGCAAATATGTGCGTTTTCTAAAAAGGAATTGCTTCCAGTGTCACGAAATGGAAGAAGGAACATTACCCAGAGAGTAATCATAAGAAATCTGATCATACGGAACCGTTGGTTTCTGTAAGTGCTATTTACGGCCAATCACCCGTTAAGACACTGTTATTACATCGTTTGCACCATTTTTCCATTTCGTTGTCTCCGAAATGTAGGAGATTTTGTACGTTTCTCAGGCTTCCTTCCTCGCTATTAGTTAAAACAAGTCAAGCTACACATTCGACAACAACATCCCGGAATAATTCATAAAGGTGGTTGTAGAATGATAATAATAAAAAGAACCTGTGAAAGTTCTTCGACGACTGGCCGTTAAGAGAACGCTAACCACCATGGCCCATGCTCGAAGTGTGTGGTCTTGTACGTAGACTATATGTATTTTACAATCTACACATGCGCACCGCCATCTTTGGCTGTCTTTATGTACCGTTACGTGAATGAGTAAGGTCATGGTACGTCGAATGCACCAACGCAACCGTTTTCATGCGTATGCATTCACCGTAATACTGCTTCTTCACTTGTTAAAGATACAAAACTACCAGGTTGCGCCCCAGTATGGTGGCATCAGAACCTGTCGGTAAAGTAGTCTATAGACCCGCCACGGCTGTTCTACCGAATTCTAAAAGAAGCCGCCATGGCTAAGTAAAAGACGCGATAGGCATAACGTGTGCAACGTCCAGTGTGAGGAAGCAGTCTTTCGTGCACTCATTTTCCAGCACACAAGCAATCCAGCGAATGAGCCGTGTCGGAGCCCGCTTTTCCGCCTACACGCGTTCGCACTTTCGTTCTCTCTAGGATTTATGGTGTATAGCGCAATATAGTTCGTCCTCGCTCCGTTAACTTATAAGACAATGTCTCCAGCAGAACAGAGCAAACAGCACCCTTCCTCATTGACGCTTTAAATTCAGATCCCACTTTCTACATCCAAGAGTCTCGAACGCAGCCAAGAACCGCCTGCATTGCAGAACATTTTGTTCGTGGCGACGTTGAACGGCTGTTTTCCGCTTGGCTTACACGGTTTGTATTCTCGTTCCAAGCTACTGGGTCGTGTTTACTGGAGCGAAAGTGAGCAAATGTTCCGTGGAATATCCACCACAAATGGGCCGTTGCCGGCCTGGGGTTTGAAGGGAAGGGCGAAAGAAATTAAGGGCCCTATGACTGCAAGGACTCAGGTGATGTAAACCGTGTCATTGGGGCTGAATTGTTCGCGGCATACATGCGCATATATACGGCATACTCTAAGTATGTACTCGAATTTTCTAATCTGCGTTTTTTTCATTCTAAATCATAGTATTTGGAAAAATCGTGGTAAGGGGGCCGACGAATTCTACACTAGAAACGACTTTTGCGTTATTTGTGGATACTTTTGATCAAGGTGTGGAATTATGTTCGATTGAATGTTGGAAGCGTCTGTAGTCGAAAAGTGCTACCAAAAATAACCTTCTTGCTCGAATTCTCATGAAGTGTGTAAGTGCTGCGGTCGCATCGGCCGAGGCACCTATGAACGCTACTCCTCAGAGTTTCTTTGAAATTATGCCGTGCTTTAGGTTTTTCAGCGCAATGACCACACGTCTTACAGTCATTATGAAAACTTTTTAATTTGACCGCTGCAATGCATGCAGTCATCTGCGCGAGTAGAATAAATGTGTACCACGCTCCTGAACACACGCGACTGAAACTCTTCAGAAAATGAACAGTTTAGGGTATAGCGCATTAATAGTCCTATCGAGCTTCGGCTGCCCGCCGCCCTTCATGTAAAAGCTCGAGCTACATCTTTTCAGTATAAAATCATCGTTGATTCTTTGATTTGATGCTTTTGTGTAACCAAGAAGCATAAGCGCGATGCCTCGCACCAATCTCGCCATAACTTCCCTGTCGCGTTACTTTGTTGCTATCGCAATTATATGGACACTCTCGACGGGCTTTTGCCGTCGCCATCGCCGTCGTGTCCCGTATAAAGTCCAAATTCATAACATGCCCCGCGCATCGTATGTTCTACCGATGGTAAAAGCACGCGAGCGGGGGCGACGAACGCGGCTAAAGCAGACATCAAAGGAGCCGGCCCATCTCCGTCGCTCGGAAGACGCATGCGATAACATCACCCCGCTCGGGAGGGCTGTCGTAAAAGCAGAGAGGAAGCGCCCTGCCCGTCTTGAACAAGCATGAAAATACGCGAGGGGGGGGGGGGTTGCTCGAGCGGTAACTTTGAAATTTCATTCTAAGGCGCGATCGCTGGCGCGTGCGCTATCTCGGCAGCCATCAGCGGGAGGCTCATATACCCTTGTACGTGCCCAGCTCTCAACGCGAAGAGACTGTGCAGAATGAGCATCTCTTCCTGGAGCGGCCGTATTCTCCTACACCATCTTTCACTATCTTTCATATGCTCTTTCAAGCTCCTACACCAGCGTTTTTTAGAGTTACTCGAAATAGGACTCAAAAGAGTTAGCTGCCAGCCTCACTTCGTATAAAATTACAATTTGTTGCTATCGCATTCATTGCTTCGTCCTTGCGGGAAAACTGTCACTTTTTATATTCATGCGATGAGGGTTGCGTGTTCCAAAGCACCGAAGAAGGAACGTTGACTCTCTTTTAACCCGACGTGCGCCTGACAGCTTCATTACAAGCCCTAACAGTTGCTCAGCTCTGTGTTAACCAATACATTCCCAGCTCTGTCGAAATGCATTCTGTAAATATCTTTAACAGTTTACAAACTCAGTGATCTGCATGAATGGCTCCAAGATTTTGAATGAATACATTAACGACTACACAACATCTATGCTAACCAAAACGTTCCCTGGTGTCATATCACAATATCAATCAGAAATACCCAGTGTATTGGATTGTGGCGCAATTTTGAGATAGCTGGCGAGGCTGTTACACTGCTAAGCACTGAAGCGCCTCCAATTTCGGTGACCTTGCACGACATACCCTCGTTACGATGAAACAAAGTTGCGTTCTCTACGAAACGCTGCAGTGAATAAAAAGAATAAAAGCTGATATGCCCAAACCTATAAACATTTGGGATAACTACATAGCCTTTAAACCGAATTGAGGTTACCAACTGGGTGAGTCGTGTATTCATCCTCCCATGTTTAACAGTAAGAATATGCTCAGGCACAGGACATGCTATATGGACACACACGTTCACATACTTTCATATTGTAATGCACACTGTCATAAAACTCGCTTCACTGAATTGGGTGAAGTTCCAACGTTAATATTTGTTACGCAATGAGAAACACACTATTCCAAGTGTGATTATATATTTTGCGCGCCATTTATAAGACATGGTAAACCTTGGCAAGCATTGCCCTCACTTTCCAGAATGTTGCAATTCGCCTTTCATAATGTACTCTAACGTCGCATAATCAAAAGAAGGGCTGTTGGCGTCTGTTTTCGGTCAAAGTGTTGTCCCTCCTCTAAATTTTCCAAAAGCTTTATCACAGTACTTTTCCCGTTTCTCTTAGAGACTTGACGGAGAGGTTGATAAAAGCTTGTTGTGCTATTAATGCGATCGCGTTAAAATGCTTGTTTCACAGAAATTCCGGCGTCGACGTCGGCCCCGCTGGCTGTGAGCGAAGAATCAGCGTTGTTCATGAGGGAAAATTGGAGATGGATGCAAATAAACAAAAAGCAAAAGACGTCGGTTCTTGCGGGAATCGAACCCATGCCTTCTCTGTGACAAGCGGGTGTTCTACCACCGAGCCGCCGCACTGCTTAAACCTCTCTCCCCCCTCCTAAATAAAAGCTCTATACAAAGTGATTAACTCATGTAATGTTGCGAGGCAGAAGCGCAGAATCACGTCATGCTGAAAACATCCTAATTGTACAGACGGGTCCACTGTTAAAGGGAACACTCGCGTTTCGGGTATGTTCGGATTTCGCTCTCCTACAAAAGCATAATGGTTTAGATTTGCATAACACTACTGGTGGTTGACAGTTCCGAACCCTTATGATAGACTAGTAACGTCCACGAACTAGTAGACTATGATAGACTAGTAACGCCCCCCCTAATCACCTAAGAAGGGGGGGGGGCGCAAAATCTGCCCCGTACATTGACCCTTCTAGTCACCTAAGAGCGGGGGGGCGCTGCGATGAACCTTTGCCCCCCCCCCCCTGATGGGGAACTCTGCGCACGCCTATAATTCGCGGTATTTGCAACAACGAGACTGAACATGTACAAGAGTGTAAGAGTGAACGAGTGCCATGAAAGTGCATGTTTTTACAGCTTATAGCAATAAAATTCTCAAGGCTGAGGCTTTATCTGCGACACTGCTTAGTTTAGTTCTGAAGGAAAAATACGACTGCAGAGCGAATCTTGCCTGAAATAGCCTCCACCTCCTATATACCGAGTGTTAAAGGTTAAACTTTATGGTTTTATTAAAATGCATCAATGGGAAGAACGTGAAAACCACCTTCGCAGATGCATTATGTATCCAGGGGGACACAAAGTGAGGCAATATTTGTTGCTTTCAGCCGCCTAATTAGCTGAGGTTGAATAATGAACTTTCTAGTGGCTACAGAACTCGGGCATGTTTGTATTGAAAAGGTGGAGGCAGTCGCATTTCTGCAGTCACACATCCAAGAACTCGCGTAGCATGTCTGTGCGCCAAGATCCCGCTGCAAAATGTATTTGAGGTTTGCATGATTACGTGTGCAAGACGGTGAGGATTGACGCAATGTTCCTCCCTGTTGGGACGAGCACGCATTGCGTGCTATTGCCAGCCGATGGCAAAAGTGTAACCGTTATCATCTTTGCCTATGCCTTCGACCCGTTGTCAGAATAAATGCCGCACGCAACTGCCGCGGCACATCGGGTAGGAGCTTTTCACCAGTGTTCACTGGCTTGCATGCGTAATCATGCAAACCGCAAATAAACTTTGCAGCGGGATATCTAAGTGCACAGACATGCTAGAAGAATTCTTCTAAGTGGAACTGTGTAAAAAACGGGACTGCCTCTAACTTTTCAATACAAACATGCCCACTTGCTGCACTCTCTAAAGAGTTAATTATCCAATCTTAGTTAATTGGGGGCTGACAGCGATAATTTTATCACTTTGTCTCCCCCAGGATAAAAAATGAACATCTGCACAGGTGGTTCTCACGTGCCTCCCAGTGCTGAATTTTAAGAAAACCATGAAGCTTAGTTTTGAACACCTGTTTACACAAACATAGAAAAAATAAACATCTTTCACAAAGGACCCACTTGTGGTCGATTCAACTTACCTTCTTCCACAGTAGGTTATCTTTTATTTTTTTAAATCTGTTGCACGCCTAAGAATCTCGAACGTAAATGACGTCCCCGATTTTTTTTTTTTCAGTATGCGAAGGTGCCGAATCGTCGTAGCGCTTGGAAAAAAACTGAGACCATTCTGGTAAGTGTGCCCCAATGAAGGAAATGATTGAAGACTAGAATATGGGTCATGCATTGCGGCTTCTACTTCACTTAGAGGCTTCTTTCAGCAAAATACCTAGCGAACGATGATTAGTTTAAGGCCGTTTGAGTGGCAAGCTTTCACATATGCTATCATTACCCGACTCCTGCATTTCATACAACGATATCGTGCGCTCTACCTTTACCGAACTTACAGTGACAATTTTAGAAATCGCGATGACGCCATTCTCTCTTTTCTGGCATAAGAGGAAATATCTGCATGTGCCCAGGCGTGGGAAGAATACATAAATATAGTTTTTTGCTGTTAGGTCACTTTGTTTCTTGCTTTCGCGTTCGTTATCTCAGAGGAAACGAATAAAGCGTCTATAGCATCTTCAAAATGTCGTTATATGATTCCGATGTGTCGGCAATGCTTCGCGCATTTGTTTATTCTACTTTTGTTTGTTCATGGAGAGCGGCAGTGCGGATCATGTCTAGGAGCTTCATTAGAACTTAAACTAAAACGTAATTAGATCACCGCATTTCATCAACGGCCGTACGAATGCTGTATCGATTTCCTAAGGCATATCTCGCAGCGAACAGCCCAGCTCCTGCCGTTCAGCTCGATATCATTATTTATGGCCTTGAAACCGTAGTTAACAAAATGCTGAATATCGATCACTTAAGTTCCGTAATATAAACGCAGCTCTGTATGCCGCACATCCATGTTGCTCGGCTTTTTTGGTCATTAGAGCAGTAACAGTATGTTTAGATGTAAAGTTAATAGAGAGTTTGAGAATTGGGGACCCAAGACACTGGGTCGCCAAGCTGCGTTGGGTAGGGTGGTCTTGCGTTCGGAGGCGCAGAAGAGCTCGAGACCTGAGTCAAACGTAAGCTGCGTTGGGTCAAACGCATGGGGCGCCACACGAGGCGATATTAAAATCATGCGAAACGCGGGTCATACTGCGTCGTGGCTCGCGCTGCGTCTGCGTCGTCTCGCTCGCTAACCAAGTTTTTTTTTTATTTTTTGGGCCTTGGGGCCACGCGAGTGGAAGAGCCCAAGAGTGGAAAGGGTTCTGCGCATGCGCCCGGGCTGCTCGAAAACTTCTTGGGGCCCCAAGCTCCTTGGGGCCCCACTTCTCAAACTCTGTATTAATAGGAGGGTTATCAGGGCAGCCTTGATACATACCAAATGATTAACGCCTTATTTATTCTGATGTAATCGCAAAAAGAATCCATTGTGCTGCAGAAAAAGCCTAACGATGTCGGACTGCTCGAACATTAAAACCGCGAATTTTGTATGAAACACGTAATGCGCGAAGCACCCCGTCAGCATTAGCTCTTCTCATATACAATAGTGTGCCTGAACTCTCGTGACGCGAATGTTTTATTAATGAACCGCCCTAGAGATGCACTATGAGATCATTCCATATGAGAATTGAGTACTACGAGCCACGCATTGGTTCACTGCATTGGCTTACTGCTTTCAAGACGCATTGAATAACAGCAGTGTCTTACTTCATATAATCAAGGCACCAACGATAGTAAGCAGGAGACTGATGCTTTAGGCTCAAAACATTTGTACTCGCACTATCGTGAGCTATTCTGATTTAATATTAGGTGTGTAGGTGCAGCAGGCTTTATGTGAAAACCGACCCCCTTATTAGCAATGGTGCCCAAGCATGCTAGTTATTAGTTGAGAAATATTTTCTTCCTTTTAGTTTTCCACGACATGAGAAATTGCCCAAGGCATTGGGACAACAGGCACCCATGCATAGAATATGAATTCGGCAAAGACAGACATAATTTTTTTTGTGTTGCTGTAGTAACGAGTGTATGGTTCACCGCGTTACATATTTCTCCAAAAGTACCGCACTGCACTTGTATTTGTGTATTTGTATAACTTCATTTCTGGCAAGAAATGTTCTAATCTTAAAAAGTAAATGTCATTGTTAACGTAATTTACTGAATAATAGAAATCGTTTCTTTTACTAATTTTCAATGAAGTTTTTTTTTTCTAAATCGTATCAAAAGCCTACTATGTGTTTGTGTTAGATTGCCCTCACTTACATCAATGTTTTCAAGCACCCCGCTCAGAGCGTAGATACGATCTAAAGGGCTGTCTGGGGATATAGTACAAAGAACTTTCCATGTGAGGGCTGACTGAAAAAAAATGCCAGGAAAATAAAGCATAGAAATTACAGAAATCCTAGCTTCCTACACCACAAGAAATACAGGCGTACTTGGGGCGTCTTTCGCTCACAAAAATATCATCGAAATCTTCCTTGCTCGCGTTTCGTTTCTCGAAACCTGTGAGCTCGCCAGTTTACTGTCAAGAACGCTGTGTCACACTGATAGCCGCAGGCTGTTTCTGACCAGAAAATATACGGTGTGTGGTGATGACGCATCGAAAGCAATCGCCACTGTTAACGATTACTGTTGTGTGGCAGAAAGACGCCCGAAGTACGCCTTTTAATAGCGAAAGCTATTATGAGACCACAATAGTGTCGTTGTTGTCCGCCGCCGGTATCCGTAACCGCTATCACGCGAAATAGGAAAAGATGTGCAGGATCGGATAGGATTCGAACGCGGGCCCTCTGCTTGGCAGTCGAGTATACTACCACAGAGCCATATTAGTGCTTGAAACTCCTTTGAAAAAAGAGTCTATATCGGCATGATGTCGGGCAAGAAATCGTGTTACCATATGTAATATAGCGTGATAGAAGAGTAAAATAACAACCAGGAGTCACATAATGCTGATAATGCCCACTATATAATGCCCACTACAAAGTACTCAGCCATAATTTTTCATCGTCATCAGCCGCATGCAGCATCAACAAATTGCACATAATGCCTTGCAGATGTGTAGCGGGCACCTCGGTCGTCCGCAGAAAGGTGAATAATGGCAGAGTGGGGGCTCCCATACTTCACAAAGATTATGATTTACGGTGTAGTGTATATCCTGCATGTGTACTTGTATTAGTTGTCCCAAGAGAGTTTAGATCGGGCTCTAAAAGGCCGCTCCTCCCACTTTCGCTGTGACAGTGCTGGAGGTTCCACGCAGGCCTTTGTATTTTTTTGTTCTTTTTTTTGTCTTGGACGGTATCTTTTTAGCATGCAAAGAGGCATCACAGAGGAGTGTAAAATAATGGAGCGAACTTGGGCGTGTTGGTTAAGCATGATGAACCATACAGCGCGAGTAAACAACGGGGACACAGCGCTGTGTGTGTTCCCTTCCTGTGTCCCCGTTGGTTACACGCGCTGTATGGTTCATCGAGTGTAAGATAAGTTTGTTTAAAAAAAGGTACAGCGGAAGGAGCAGAAAAGCGATAGCGGCATCCTTGGTCTTTCTTTTATATCTCACACTTTTGCCTGAAATATTCGGCTTCTTTCTGTCAGCTAACCTTTTTCTTGCGAAGACCAACGATCATGACCAAAACAGCTTGCAGCGTCTGTCAGGAAAGTGTCAGTGCGGAAACGAAGAGCCACTAACCTAACGTTGTAACTTGATCTCCTAACTCGAATATCAAGAAAACAAGCACATCGCACTAACAATACTTTTCGCGAATTCTGTTCACTGATGCTACACGAGAGAATCCTTTATGTAGGATAATAAGCTGCGTTTTGAGCCAGTGCCAAACCCGCGCTGCCGACGTTCTGCTTAAAGCTCCTGTAGCAGTGTTAAGTTTTATGTTATCGGGAGCCAACGACGCGAAAAGAAGCCACCGGACGTGTAAGGTTGTTATAAACACACTGCTTCTGCTGCGTTTGAAATATTTACTATTCTATAGTTTCCTTATAAAACAATTGTTCTACATACTTCTCGCCTTCGGCTTTAATGTTTGCTGGTTGCCTATTTTATGCCATGTGTTTGTTTCATAAGAAAAGTGCTGATTCGAAGCGTAAGAATACGATATTCGGAACGAGTAGTATACAGTATTACTGGCCGAAGAAATATTGCCCAGGTTGAGATGCAGTAACTCGGATGGGCGAGAGTACGAGCATACAGAGAAAGAAGGAAAGAGATAGGGAGAGGTAGAAAGAAAGAAAGGGAAGAAATATAAAAAAGATCGAAATACAGGGAATGAAAGAGATAGCGAGAGAGAAATAAAGCAGAAAGAACAATAAGCAAGAAATGCAGAGAGAGAGAAAATAACATAGAATGAGTGGAAAATAAAGAGAGAAAATATGAATGAAAAAAAAATTGTGGGCGGTTTGCACTAAATCGCGCAAAGCTTGGCGCTGCGAAGTACGGGCTCCTCGCCGCTCGCACTTTCTGGCGACCGGCACGTCGAGCTCCGAGATGCGTGACTTTCTCCACGCGTGTACGGAGCCAGGCTATGCACTATTGGCCGCGAGATCGAGCGGAGTCGCCACCTGGCGGCTTCTGTCTGAACCGCGCCTAGTGTGGATTGCTCCATGCGTCGTCTGCTAGCCACGTTGTGATTGCTTGTGTGCGTACGTCATGCAGGTCCTCAAATGGCAGTTTGTTCCGTTGTGTTAGTGCAACTTTAACCGCTCGTACGTATGCCTAACACGATGTAAAGAAGCATTTGGCCTTGATCGGCTGTATATGTACTGTAATGCGATCAGTGAGCGCACTTGTCGAGAGTGCTGTGTGTGGTCGTCTTACCCTCCGTTCACGAGAGTCATATCAGTGTAGGTGCCGCTCTGTGGTTCAAGCGCATTGCAAATTGCACTTGGCGTTGTCCTAAAGATGAGAAGTATTAAATCTCAGGTGAATATAGCCTTTTAGAGGCTCATTGGTAAAAAAAAGGCTCTGATGCACTTGCGCGTTGTGGTTACGTGTATAACTTCGGGACTGTCGTTCATAGGTTACGCGACGAGCTTTAGTTGTGTATGGTCCTGGTCCCACTACAGAGAAATATTTCTGTCAAGTCACGTTTGACACTTCGGTACTTAAATTGTCCCCTAAGTAGAACAGAAAATCGAATGACACGGAAATCGCAAAACTGAGTTGCCTACCGCAATTTTAACACGTGGCGAAATTTATACAAAAACACCCGTGTACTTAGATTAAGGCACGCGTTAAAGAGCCCTGATGGTCAACATTAATCCAAATGACGTACTTTAAATTTATGTCGTAGTAATTTCACCCGAAACCACATCTTTCTTTCTTTACATTATCTTGCGCGTTTGTGTTGCGTTGTAATAGATAGATAGATAGATAGATAGATAGATAGATAGATAGATAGATAGATAGATAGATAGATAGATAGATAGATAGATAGATAGATAGATAGATAGATAGATAGATAGATAGATAGATAGATAGATAGATTATTCGCGTGAAAAAAATGTACTTTGTTCCCGTGAAATAACCGGGCCTTTGTTCCATTACTGTCGTGCAAGTAATCAATCGAAGAAAGTTCCGTGCTGTAAAGTTACCTTTGTGTACTGTTACTGGAATAAAAACAAGCGTGTGCGTGTTAAACGCCTCTGTAGCGCTAAAGCTTTGTCAGCCACATAGCTTTCCTCAAAAAACCTATCAACTGTCCTATATTGGAGAACTGAATAAGAAATACGGATGAATATTTGACCACGCAGTGCACAAAGTGCTATTTGAACTCATCGTGCAGGAATACGGGCTTTCTTTTTGTTGGGGGGTATCCAGAACAAGAAGTAAATACTTAATTCATTCGCTCTACAGCAGTGCGTAGAAGGTGGAACACAAGCTGCACATGTACAAATAAAACAAAAAAACGTCATCCATTGCGAAAACGGCGACTCTTGCCGAAGGCGAGCATCCCGTTCGTTGGAAGAATGCGCTTCTCTCACAAGTAATAGTAACGTTCGGCGTGAGTCGTGCATTAATTCGGGAATGAAGAGCGCACATATTACCAGAAAGCTGCAGTCAACGCATTTTGTTTGCCGGAAATCGGGTCAAATCGCTCACAACGAAGCGCTGTTGTGTGCGTTTGTATACGGCCGACAACCGCCTATCCACACTAGCGCAGCGATGGTGCTGTCACCTGTAGCCCGATCTCGCGGCGAATAGAGCAGAGGGTGTGCGCGATGTCCTGGTCGGTGGGCGTCGCTTAGCTACTGCACATGCGCGGATTAGCCGGGCGAGTGCGTTATCTGGTCGTTTTTTTCACTCTGTCTACTTCTTTCGCTCTCTTTCATTGATGTTATCTCTGTATCTCTTTTTCTTTCTGCTGTTCTTTCTCTCCATTTCTCTCTTTCTGATTCTTTCTGTGCTACGCTTTACGCACTCCCCTCCACCTTTCCCTCCTCCTCACGATTACTTGCCTTTCCCACCCTCTTTCTATGCTATAGTATACAAGGCTATGCTATGCTCTGCTTGCATGCCTGGATAGTCGAGTGGTTTGTAAGCTCGCCATCGGATCAAGGGTACGCGGGGTACGAACCCGCCTTGTGAAGAGTATTCTATCGAGAAAAATTTTTCTCTTTCTTTACATCTTTATTTCCGTGTCTCTCTCTTTTTCTGATTCTCTGTTTCTTTCTTCCTCTCTCTATGTCTGTACTCGTTCTCAGGGCTATTACAGGCCACGCTGTCGTGGTGAGTAGTAGGATCTGCCCAAATTCTGTGGCACATAACCGTTCATAATGATGATAGTTTTCGGGCGCGGCCACACACTTTACGCCGATAAACAGAGAGCAAGAGAAAAATAAAGAAAAATGACGAAGGCCTCCCAGCTCCTCTGCACCTTGAGGCTTGTCTGAGGCCCGTGTACTTAGATTTAGGTGCACGTTAAAGAACCCCAGGTGGTCGAAATTTCCGGAGCCCTTCACTACGGCGTCTCTCATAATCATATCGTGGTTTTGGGACGTTAAACCCCAGATATTATTATTACCTTGAGGCTTGGCACCACTAGTTCGAAGCTGACCTAATTTATTTCTTCTTGTTTCTGACCACGTGCTATCTACTTAATTCCATCGCTTCGAACGTCGGCTTTCTTTCAGACTGCCAGCTACACCAGTCAATTTCTCTCCCATCGTGGCAGGCTAAGAAAGAAAGGGAAACGGTGCTTCGCACAGTCGACTTATCATATCAGTTCGCCTTTTAACAGCGAAGCTGTTTAAACTAGCCGTAATGTGACCGACCCTATCTCGAAAAAAAAACGCCAGGCCTGCGCGGAATCGCAGCACAGTCACAGCGAAAGCTGGAAGAGCGGCATTTCTAGAGCCCGTTATAAACTCTCCTGTGGCTACTAATACAGGTACATTAGCAACATACCCACTACGCCAGAAAGCGCTATTTTTGGGAAGTTGGGAAGCACCCAGCACGACATTATTCGTTGTTCTGCGGAGAAGCGAGGTACCATATGTAAGCGATTATGTGCATTTTGTTGATGCGGCGGTTGATGACGATGAATAATTATGGTTGCGCCCTTTGTAATGGGTTGGAAGCTTTAAACGACCCACTAGTTACGTAATGCATATTGTGTGATGCCCGGCCGTTATTTAACTGTCCCACCACGCTTTATAACACACTTGAACCGGAGAAACGTAGAGCGAGAGAGAGAGAGAGAATTGACTTTAATGAGACCCTGAGGAAATGGATCATGGGAGCCTTATGGGCTTCCTTGGCAACCAACAGAAGTGCACTTGCGAGGAACCCACTACGCTATAAATCATTGTAATTTTTGAGAAGTAGGGCAGTAGGCACTCTGGCCATTTTTCGTCATTCTACAGACAGCCGTGGTACCTGCTAAACGCATGTAAGGCATTATGCGCACTTTGTTGATGCTGTGCGTGATGACGATGAAGAATTATGGCAGAGCTCTTTGCAATGGGTTGGAAGCATTCAACAACCTACTCGTTGCGCAATTCGCATTGTGTGACGCCTGGTTACAGAATTCGCGTTGTGCGACGCTTGGTGCTTATTCTACTCTTTTACCACGCTATATTGCATATGCTAATGTGGTTCCTTCCCGACATGAAGCCTGTATAGGACCTTTTTTCATAGCAGTTTCAAGCACCGGCATGGCTCAGAGGTTGAATACTGGGCTCCCACGCAGAGGGCCCAGGTTCGAACCTCGTTCCATCCTGGAATTTTTTTCTTATTTAGTTTTTTTTTCTTATTTCGAGCGATACTGGTTACGGACACCGGCGGCGGCGGCGGCGGCGGCGGCAGCGGCGGCGGCGGCGGCGGACAACTACGGCACCAAAAACGGCCGGTGAAATGATCTCATAACAGCTTTCGCTGTAAAATAGACGGGTATATTTGTCTTTGGGCGAGTTTCTGTCTCTGGGGATTTTACACTTGCATGCCGTGTTGGTGACTGTGTGTGGTTTAACTCGAACGTCTTTGCGCTTAGAGTCAACTTAGAAACGACCTAGCATCACCTAGCTAAAGCCAAGCAACGACCTAGACGCAACCTAGAAACAACCCTCACCGCCTAGCTAAGGCCTAGAAATATACTAGAAGCAACCACATTAGTCTACAGAATCTTAAAGTTTCGCTGTTCCAAAGCTTGCGCGGCTTAGTGCTTAGTGCAAGCTTCGTCATTTTTTTATTGCATTTTCTTGCAGAAAATATTTCTTTTACGCGGAACATTCCTGTATTTTTCTCTTCTTTAAAGATTGATGGGTCGTTGTGGGCACTCGAGGTATTAATACCTAGGGCTTTTTTGCGTCTTACACATTGCTGCGATAGCTGCGCTGCGTAGTCTTTGTCGGATTTCTCTCTTGCCGACAGCACAACTATTATCACGCTATCTCCGTATGACGATGCAAAGCCTAATATGGGTGTCGTTAGTTGCCATTCATCTAAAAGTACGTGGCTTGGAATCTGTTGAATCGCTTTCTCGCAGCAATGACGTTTCTTGGTCATAGACAGAAGCCGGGGAATCGAAAATCCTGAGATATGTTGCTTGCACCGTGTGCAGAAGAAATGAGACAAATTAGAATGTTATGAACTCAGAACAAATTTGCCATGGCAACCGGTAAGTTTACGATGCCAAACCAGGAATGCCAAGCAAAGAAAGCATCGCTTCAAAGAGTTCTGTTATTGCCAGAACAGTGTACGCCAAGCCCTAAGCCACGCATAATTTTATTACTAACTTCATCTCTCTCTTTATTCTATACTCTGGTAGGAAGTTTACATCGCCTAATTACGAAATCGAACAGCAGACATGCCTCAGTTCTCTTACTTGAACTGCGAGTGGAAATTGGATGCTGAATGGCGCCGTGGTGGCCGGTACTTCGAAACGCTTGGGGAAAAATATCTTGCTGGGAACTGATTGGCTGCTATCGTGAAGCGTAGCCTACGGCTAGATTACTTCTGGCGGAGTCCAATTATAGACGGGTCAACTTCCAATAGGGAGCGCTTCGTTGGTATTTAGCTGGTACTGCGTATATGCATGTGTCTCGTCGTGGTAAATCCTACTCCAGAAAGAGAACACCGTGACCAGTGATGCTTGATACATTCCTGAAACCTCTAACACACTTTTATTGTGAATGGAGCAATAAGAAGGCCAGTGCAATATTCTATAATTTACCGATCGTGCGAATATTTGATGCGGTTCAATAAATAGGGTTTCCAGCAGTGAAAATTGACTCTAACACGCAAAAAGCATAGTTTGGGGAGCGCATAACACCCAGGATGGCATACCATCTGCCCCCAGTGTTGTCCCCTGTTGTCTTCTTTTCTCATTTATTGTTTTCGGTGAACAGGTATGTTATGGGAATCCTGTTAAATAACTGCCCTAATTTAAATGAGCTGTTGTTTCACAAGAGAAAATATGTAGGCTTATTAGATGCAAATCATCTTATGGCGGAGTTCAATGCGGTGGTGGTGGTGGTGTGCGGCGTGACCACCCTTACTGAGCATGCGCAAACCCTCTCCCCACATCTCCTTTCCCCCTCCCCCTCTCGACTTTCCCTCTCCACTCCCCCCTTCGCCCTCCCGCTATCAACTTTCCCTCTCCACTCCCCTCCCCCCTCTGAAACGCGGGCTCGATATGCCGAAACGCTCCTTCGCATCGCCTCACAGTCCCCTTTATCTATAAGCCGTTTACTCTGTAAGCCATTTACTATATTTGAGATGTAGCATCTGTAGGTTCCTACGAAAACTAAGCACTCCGGCATAGCGATCAGTTGTGCGGGATTCCGGTAGGAAAAGTGCTCGTTGCGTTGCTCTCAAAGCCGTCTACGACCAGTCTTCATAGAGAAAATTTGTGACGTTGCGATTTTTGTTGTAGAAACAGATGAAGATGAAAAGGCACAATATAACGTCAGAGAGTTAGTTTTTCATGCGATCGCTCATTTACGTGACAAATGTGCTAACTGAGCATTTGCACTCAACTTTTACACAAAAGGGCCATTGACATGCCTGGTAAGCCCATCATATGCATAGGACTGCTAAACTTACACAAAGACATCGATACACCTTGTTACACTTCGCCCAAAAAAATCAGCATTCGCAGGTACTCCCTCTCTTCTTTCCATGAAATCGATTCGAATAATGCGTGGGACATGCCGGAATTTTATTCTTTTATATTTTTCTGCATAGTATGCTTAATAGCCATGCGACCATGCTATTTCTATCTCAGGGTAGTTTAGGAAAGTACTCCGCTGCTTTTCTACAACCCAACTTAAGCACACTTGATACTTTTGAATAAACCATGTATTAGTATAAAATCGAGTCACAAAGTTATCTGCAACTTAGAGAAACATCGTATATCGGTTGCTTAGATAGTATGTTTACGAGACACTCCCTTGGACTTTTACACGCTAATAACCGCACCTTCCAATACCCTCACAGCAGCTCGTCAAGGTGCAACGCGTTATTTCTATTGAAATGGAGATGTCTTCTTTTTTTTTTCAAAACCGCAGTAATAACGCGCGTCACCTAACAGATTCGCTTACCCTGGTCTCTTTTCTTTTCTTTCTTTGAGACTTAATGGCTGCACCAGGTTGCAGAGCACGCACTGTCACTGCGAGACCCACTCTGCTAAAAGCGGGGGCAAACGACGTCGTTTGTTAAACATTTGTTAGGTCCAGTGAGCGCACAGCTTGCTACGAAGAGACAGAGAATAAGCCGCAATATTAAATGAAAAACAAAGCTTGGAGGACACTTGAGCTTCGTCTTCAACAGTAGAACGCGATAACGTAATCGGGCACCGTGCGCATCACCTTCTCAACTGTTAGCCTCACTTCGGTTCTCGGTACATGCCTCAACCGTGCTGCAAGAAAACCCAAGTCTGTAAGTGTAACATTGGCCATTTCAAACTATCCCAGAATGCCTACTGCAACTACAGTTGCGCTGTGCCCACTGCGCCATAATTATTCCGTTTGCAAATCAGCGAACGGTCATCTACACGACCGTAAGGCAACACGCGAGCCTACGCAGCTGCTAACTTCGTTGATGATTTCGCTGATGATGGTGACTAGATATATCTGAGTGCTTTGTAACGGGTGGACCTTTAAAACACCCACTCGTTGCACCATTCACAAGTTTTGACGCCTGCCGCGATTCTACACTACTTGTACGAAGTTTATATTCGTTAAGGAGACCCCTTCCACTACAAGACATTTATATAGTGCTTTTCTTTTCGAAGCTGTTTCGAGCAATAGCGTGCCTCTGTGGCAGAACACCTGCTTGCCACGCAAAGGGCCTGTGTTCTATTGTGACTCGAACCGAATATTGTTCTTATATATTTTATATGCACATATCTTTATTTTTCGGTCACAGAAAACACCGATTTTTCGCTGATTTTTCTGATTGCGCTGCGGGTAAGTAATGGCGCCAGCGGGACGTTGTCAACAGTAGCGAGTTGAAGGCCTAGAAAAGGACGGAGTTGTTTCGTAAAGCCATCTGCATTCTGTTATCTGTCCTGAAAGCAGCCAAACTAAATACCGAGCATGAGGAGAAAAGGAATAAAACTAAATTCGTCTGCAAATGGTACGAAATGAAAGATGGAAACTTCAGTAACTGCAAGGATACATCAGTTCTCCCTGGAGCGCAAGCAGCCGATCACACCTACGCTGAAAGTCCTTACCGAAGGCTCCAATCATGTCGTTGGCTTTTTTTCCTGAAGACGATTTGTTTTTCTTAGATCTCTTACATTCCAACCTCAGCGGTGCGCCTATTTTCTACGGTCACCACCAGCCTCTTTTCCTGTGATCAACACGCTTTTCCGGCATTTTGTTCTTCCTGGATCTATAGCGAAACGCGCCGAGCTTGAGCTATGGAGGACGCGAGTGTCAAACTTTGTCTGCGTGCTTTCCTTGCCACTCTTTAGGGACAGCGGCTGTAATGCTGTATATCGATCCCAGTGTACAAGAGTAAAGTGCTCAGAGGAAAAATGGCTGGCGAGAAAGCGAGCGAGACGTTCGTAAGCGAACCTATAGCGTCTCTGCTAACCTATGTTCCGTGGGCTGCAACCTGCCTTTCGGCAGCAAATTTCTGCTTCCTTTTGTGGCACGCTTTACTTTTTCCTCTTCCCCACCCTTCACTCTCATTTTCTTTTACTTCGACGTGTGTGCTTCTTTTCTCGTTTTCTAGACGAAGGGCAGGCGCTCATGTCTCTGTCGCTTTTTTTTTCTTACCGTTTCTACGTGCCCATTTATTTTGACCAGCTTCTTTTCTCGTTTTCTAGACGAAGGGCAGGCGCTCATGTCTCTGTCGCTTTTTTTTTTCTTACCGTTTCTACGTGCCCATTTATTTTGACCAGATAACATGAGTACTGCAACTTCGATTGCTTATAGATTTACTTTCCGGCGCTATAGTAACAGTGGAGCTAAACCTGCGACCTTCTGGCCATGGCTATGTCGCTAAAATGTAGGTTTCGTTTATGGTAAGCGCCACCGGCTTAGCATGGGGCAAGAGTGTAAGACTGATCGTGTATATTCTATTCTTCCTTTTGAGTTCAAAACACAAAGGCACAGAAAAAATTGCCCAGCCCTCTTACCCCCCTATTCAATAGAGCATGTTAGAAAACCCAATTATTCATTTTAGAAAGTATACGAGCAGAAACAGCAAATGGACTCCTTCTGGCGCATTCCAGACCCTGGCCTAGTGGAAGTTAAATGGCGTTATGGCGCACAAAAATCGATGCTATTGCGTATGAAGCAGTCATTTCATTAAAAGTGCTTACATTTATTTCAAGGTTCTTGGACGTGGGCGCAAAAAGACAAGGACGAAAGGAAGAAGGACACACACACTGGCGCTACTGACGACAAAAAACGTTTATTTTCAATCACCAAGCCTACCTATATACCTATTTTTGCACACGACATTCACGTGACCAGTAGCATATAACATGAAAAACCAGCAGTACAATCAACAACATGACATGGTTGAAAACCTCCTATGATGAAATTGACCGCTTCTGCATTACCGGCAACCAGACAGACCTTAACACCTGCGCAGGTGGTCTAATTCCTTTTTGCTCAAGAATAGTGACGTTTTGCTAACATAACTCTGTTCAGCTTCGATTATTAATCGGACTTGTTCTTGCCAACTACAACAGTCTGCTCAAAATTGGGTTGGCACGTGCATTTATGGCAGTGTAGCGCCAAAATCCCGTCAGGGGGCGTCTTGCCCATTTTGTTGCTGTGCTCTCTGAGCCTATCATTGAGGCTCAGAGAGCCTCAAGCCTCAGAGAGCCTCATCATTTATTTCAAGATTTGATGGCGTAGAGACAAATGCGCTCTGTTTAGTGTATACTGAGCGCAGTACGAACTAAAAGCTCTTGGTTCAGCTCAATTAAACTAAGAACGAACTGAAAAGAATTACAGCTATTGTGTAGCGAATTTCGCTCCTTTTCTTTATGTCTAGATCAGAGAGTTGCTGTTTACACAAAAAAAAACATCGTGTGAACTCATGCGAAGAAGGAATAATGTATACGGCTTTACAGGCTTCGATTTATTTTTCATCTATATGCAGCTGACATAACTATGCAACATATTAAAAATGAACGGCGCACTCAAGACTGAAAGTTGTTGGAACAAAAATATGTGTTACGTTCTAGGCACAATGAGTCCCTTGTTGGTCAGCCAGGTAAATTATAAGATACAGTACGTGAATATTGCGAAATATTTCCTCAGTGTTTAACACAATGACCAACCGCGTTCTTTAATACGCGTTGCGTAAAGCAATCGGGTAATGTAGTAAGGGCTCACGAGATATAGTTGGCAAATTCGAAAATTTTGCTACCAATGGCATAACGACGCCTACTACTAATCAAGAGAGGCGTTGCGGAGATGGCACAAAGTAAAGCATGCGATACCATTTACTTTTCTCCCAGTAGATCTAAGCGGCCTCAAACGAGATTGTTGCCCAATTTTTTAGAAAACTTCGACGAGCGAAAAGAGACTTATTTGCCTTCAGCGATTCGCTGGGTTAGCCGAGTGACTGTCGTGATCACGAACTCTTGATTAAAAGCCCTAAGTGATATCATAAAAACTGGGGTCTGTTTCCGTAGTTCTTGCAGTTGCGAACTGCAGCAAATGATAGCACACTAGGCGCTTCGCCCATCAGCAAAGGGTACAAATGAGGTCCAGTAGAAAAATAGATACATGCTTTCAATTTGGAATGGTCAATATCAACGAATTAAATATTTTTTTACTTTTACGCATGCAAACGAATTTGTTTTACAAGGTTTTGAAGATTTATACATAAGCGCAAAGATAAATTACTTCAGAATCGCTCTCGGAGTAACGTATATCAATGGAGCAAGTCGCTGACTTTCCGAAGTTCAACGCCCCGATTTTATCTGACTGTGTGTACCAAAGCCGTGACACTGCAACGTGATGAACTACTTCTGAAGCTGATAACAAACATATCCGCCTTTTATTTTCAACGACTAAGTGTAGCCACAGAATTTCCTTGTAAATGTACGCGAAAGCTCGGAACAGTCAGCAGAGGTGGCAAGTGTCATCCAGCGGCCGCCATGCAATCCAGGTGATTGAATGTAGCCCTATCACCGGAGCAAAGAACATTCTGAAAGATTTTTCAGACAGCCTGTCGTATATTATATTTTGAAAAAGAATTGAAACATTTAGCCTGGTATAGTGAGATATATTCAAAGCGAAAAGAAACGAATTAAATTCGTGGAATAGGTCACAGGGATGCTGCCGACGCAAACTTGCAGTAACCGGTGGTCTGAACAAGAAGAACACGGTGCTCATGCTTTAATTTAGTCTGCTAGGGATGGCTGAAAGCGGCAAAGTCGAAAATTGTATGCATTTGGAATGGTTTACAACAAGGCGACCAAAACTACGAGACCAGATGAAGAAATTATTTAAACAAGACCAGCGCTGAGCTCCAACTAATGTCGTGTTCCACTGGTCGCTTTCCAGATCTGTAGGGTGTTTAGCCGGTACATATTCCATTCGGCTAGCCAAAATTGATACTTTTGAATACATCTGCTTTCCGTCTTCAGAGCACCGCACTTTATCTCAGGCAACTCGGAGACGTTCAAATAATAATTTAACCTGACAGAGTATGACCAGGATAGAAGAAATTTTTGATTCCGTGGCCCCTATGATTCGTATTGGAGCAGCTGAACGTATGATTCAGGCATAATATGCTTTTCGTGGGTCCCGTGTTTCAGTGAAGAATATCGCTCTGAAAAGTGCTAGTAGCCCGGTAGAAACGACTAGAATGTCTACTACAGCATTATTCACCTATTCGAAAAGCAAAACACTTCTGGTTTAACATATACGGAAAGTGCAGTCACCCTGCAGTTACCCTCCTGGTGTCTTAGGATTGTACACATAGTGTAACCGTAGCTAGTGGTTAATTCCGGTGAAGACTTTGTCATCGCTGAATTTTTATTCTCTGTTCTAATGGTCCACAAAAGCAGCAATCATGAGGATATAAGGTAAACAATGGGTCTGGCCAACCACACTGCCTGTGGACCCATGCCTTCGATATCTCGCAGTGTACGGTTCTGGCCGTATTGCATTCAGCAATCGAGAGAAGAAATTTGATGCGCTTTAGTGCTTCATGCAATTTCAGGGTGACTCTCTCTCTCGCTCTTCCCCTACGTGGTTGTGTCTGTGTAATCATTCGTCCAACCTAGATTGTTGGTTCTCTTTGGCATTATTGAAGACCGATTGACGGCTATTGTCTGTGCTTGCAATAGGAATAATCTCCGCTCGTATTGTAGAACAATTAATTCGGATGCGCCGGCTATGGTGTGCCTTATGATCTTATCGCGGCTTTAACATGCGAAAACAAATAATTTATTTTAAAAAAAAGATGGCAGCTTCGCACTAGTGGTTCGAAGCCTTAAGCAAGAGCGGAGCTGGGCGGCCATCCTTGTTTGTCTTTATTTTTCTACTTCTGTCTCCTTCTCTTTCTTTCTCTATCTATCTGCTTCCTGAATCACTTTTTTGTGTATGTTTTTTCTTATTGCTTTCTTTAGCACTCTACCTACTTCTTTTTCCCTCTCGCTTTTTCAATATTACATTCTGTTTCTTTCTCTACTAATCGCTCCTTCTTTCTTTCCAGCTCTTTCTCTCTCTGTCCATGTTTTTGTGTAGTTTTATGCTTTTGCTATCGAAAAATCTCATATGACACGTATGACACATATACAATAATCTCGTATGGTCATACGAGAACACGTATGATTCATATGTGTTCCTACGAGATTATTGGATACGAGGCAAAATTTTTTGGCAGTGGCGGTCGTGGCAGCAGGAAGTCGAGTCCACTGAGCAACGTTCTTCCTTTGCGCAGGTGCTGACTTGTGCATATCGTGACAGTTGTCTGGTTCGGCTCTTCGGGCTATCGGGTTATTTTCTGGATTTCTCGACCCGTCTACTTGGAATATCTGGTCAAGCAACGTCGCTACCCTGTAGCTGCAGCCACAAAGAACGAACTTTCTGCGCAAGCACGGAATGCGAGGACACCTACCGGAGACACTACTTAGGCTCAACACTGTGCTCGTGTAGCCACATTTTGGCAGTGGCGGTCGTGGCAGCAGGAAGTCGAGTCCACTGAGCAACGTTTCTTCCTTTGCGCAGGTTGGTTGTGCATTAATTGCACCGCTGATTTTTGCTTCTACTTTTGTTGTCGCGACTGCTGCTGCCAGTGGTTATTGTGCTGTAGTCACTGTTACGTTTACATGATGCCGTCAAATGCTGAGCTGTCACGCGAAGTGCAACAGCTTCGAGCCGAAATTGTACAGCTTCGTGAAAGTGTCTCTGCCATCAGCACTTTTTATGAAGAAATGAAAAAGAAGCATGAGCTCACCTCAGCCGAAAACAAGTCTCTTCAAAAATCAAATGATGAACTGGCTGCTAAACTGGCTGACATGGAACAGCGTTCGCGAATTAACAACGTTGAGATAAAGGGTGTGCCATTAAAAAAGGGGGAGGATTGCGCCACCATTCTTCAGAAAATGGGTGATGTAATTGACTGTCCCATAAAAAAGGATGATATCGACGCTGTGCATCGCGTGCCAGCAAAAAAGGACACGAACATAATCGCGACATTTTGTTCTCGGGTCAAGAAGGATGAATTTTTGCGTAAAGCACGCAGGGCACGTCTAACAACCGAGTCACTCGGTTTTGCTCAGTCACAAGGTGCCAATGTGTACGTTAATGACCACCTCACACCCAACAACAAAAGATTGTTTGCACAAGCGCTCTCACTAAAGAGAGAAAAGCAATGGAAGTTTCTGTGGGTGGACAATGGTCGCATCAAGGTGCGAAAAACTGAGGACAGCCGAGTTCACGTCATCGCCAGCGTGCAGGACCTCTCAGTAATGAGAGAGTAGCCACTGTTAATGACCAAAGCGACTGTTACCCAAAGAGAAAGATGGCAGACAAAGATTACGTGACACTCGAAAAATTAGGCGCATTACTTTCCACGAAAAAGAATGGCTTGTCCTTCCTTCATCTCAACGCACAATCTGCACGAAATAAAGAAGACCAAATAACCGCCCTTATTTCAACTATACGCTCTGAACCTAATGTTCTTATGATGACGGAAACATGGTACAGGGATGAATCTGAGGTTCTAAGATCACCCGGCTATGAAACCTTCTTTTTGAATCGCCCAACAAAAATAGGAGGTGGTGTTTTGATGATGGCTAAAAATTCAGTAAAATGTAGGCTGGTTCACGAGTTTTCGCATGTCACTAATGATTATGAAATATTGACTGTACAAAGTGACGGTTTTGTTTATGGTGTGTTATACCGCCCTCCTAGTGGTAACAAGTCGAACTTCTTAGTATTCTTAGATACATACTTGCGTTGGGTTGGAGACACTGGTAGTACACTAGTTCTTGCAGGTGATCTCAATATCGACGTTGCAAAGCCATCAGAAAGTCAGTTAGAACTTTGTCAAGTTATTGAATCCAATGGGTTTTCTAATGTTATCACCATCCCAACCCGCATTGACAAAAACACTGCGACATTAATAGATGTGTTCATTACTAACATAGAAGCTTCGAAATGTTTGTCCGGCGTACTAAGCGCACCCATCAGTGACCACCTTCCTATTTTTATGCTGATAAACGAAACCGTAAATTGTGCGCCAGCCCAACTCAGAGAATCGATAGTTATTCAAGATATTAATGAATATACACTGGCTGCATTTCGCAAGGAGATATCGTTAACCGATTGGTCAGGCGTGTATTGCGAGCAAGAACCTGAAGCCGCCTATGATATTTTCCATGACAAACTGATAAGGGTGTACAAGAAATGCTTTCCGTACAAACAGCTCAAGCATACGCGCAAAGCCAAAAAACCGTGGCTGACTAAAAGTTGTCTTAATGAAATAAAACGTAAAAATAAATTGTTCGAAAACTTCCTGAAAAACAAGAACGAAGAAACGCTTAAACGTTTCAAAGCCCAGCGAAATAAAGTAAACAGCCTGTTGCGTTACAAAAAGAGAACGTACTTAAACAGCATCTTCAACAAAGATGTAATGAATAAACAAGACTTAGCTTGGTCTAGACTAAACAAATTTCTTGGCCGTAACGGTGATGACTTCAGGCCTACTGAGCTTGTGATAGACGGTGACGTTATTTGTAAGGATGATTTAGCAAACTCATTCAATGACTATTTTGTATCTCTAGCAAAGGAACAGTACAATTCAGCTTGTACCACATATTTGTCTGACAGTATCTCTGAGAGCGCGTTTTTGGCGCCAACAACAGCTGGTGAACTTTCACATGCTTTTTCGTCTGTGAAAAACAGCACGTGTTGTGACGCATATGACATACAGATTAAGCCCATCAAACACGTATTAGATATCATTGCTGAATTATTAGAGCATATCTTTAATCTTGCTTTTTCCACCGGAATTTTCCCACAAAAGTTGCAAGTTGCAAAAGTGGTTGTGCTGTACAAAGGAGGAGATAAAAATGCACTAAACATTTACCGACCGATATCTATACTTCCAGTAATTTCAAAAGGTCTGGAAAAACTAATTCAAAAGCGTATGGTTTCTTTCCTAGATAAGCACCACATCATCACTCCTTCGCAGTTTGGTTTTATCAAAGGCCGTACGACTGAACATGCTCTTTTAGAACAGAAAGAATTTATACTAAATGCTTTTGAACGCGAACTACACACTTTAGGCATCTTCGTAGACTATTCAAAGGCGTTCGACACAATAAATCACATTACGCTGCTAAAGAAATGTGCACACTATGGATTTCGAGGTGTTTTCTTACAACTCATTGAATCATACCTAAGGTATCGGCAGCAGGAAGTAGTCGTCGGCAATTGTACTTCCAATTTACTAAAAATTTCAGCGGGTGTACCACAAGGTAGCATATTAGGGCCTCTGCTTTTTTGTATATACATAAATGATATTGTAAAAATTGACACGTCTGTAAAATGTATTATATACGCTGATGATACAACCTTGCTTCTTGCTGCTGAAAATTATACAAACTTAATTAATGACGCAAATGAGGTACTGGCAAAGTTGGCCACGTGGACATGCGTTAACTGTTTAAAACTTAACACATCAAAAACAAAAGCTGTATATTTCAGGCCGAAAAATAAACAAACCCCTTGTCATGTCCCATTAAAACTTGGCAGTTCAGAACTTGAGATAGTACAGCGTATTAAGTGTCTGGGAATAATTTTCGATCAGCACATGTCTTGGAACGCACACACTGAAAAACTATGTGGCACTATATCAAGGACTTCGGGCATATTATCCCGGGTGCGTTTCTCGCTACCTAAGGCAGTTAAACTTCTCATCTATAAATCCCTGTTTTTATCTCACGTCAACTACTGTCATCTGGTTTGGGGTACGACAACTCTAACAAATATCCGCAAACTGCACGTCATACAGAAAAGGGCTGTTCGTGCCGTTGCAAATGCTCCATATCGCAGTCACACCACTCCCATATTTCACGACATGAAGCTGCTACCTCTACCTGAATACTACCGCGCAATGCTTGTGAAACGCTACCAGGCAGGATTAAAAGGCGACAACCTTTTAGGAACAATTGCCAACCTAAACCACCGCAAAGTTCTTTATAACACGCGTTTCAATCACACATGGTTTATCCCACGCACGCGCACTAACTACGGCAAAGAAATGCTGCGTTTTCTCTTGCCGTTTCACTTGAATGCCATATCGTCTTCCATTTGAGTGACTGTTCTGATTGTAAGTGTAGTAAGCGTATGGGCACATGCCCCATATTTTTTTTTTTTACTTTGGTGCTAAACTTGCGATCTTCTTTTCTTGCATCGTTACACTCTCTTATTGATATCGTATGTGTAAGGAAATAATTACGGTCATTTCTTTGAGTTTATTACTTTTCAATCTTTATGCTTTATTATGCTTGTGCTTTATTATGCTTATGCTTATTATGCTTTATGCTTTATGCTTGCTCAAATTTTTGTACATTGTCACTGCAATAAAAGTGTTGCCTATGCTGCCCATTTGTAAGGGGTCGTGGTCCCAGTCAAGCCCATTAGAGGCTTTTTGACCACGGCCCTCAGCATCCCGAATGTTGAAATAAATAAAGTTCAAATGTGTCATATGAGAATTTTCTATAGGGTTATATCTTTTTTCGTCCTTTATTTCTCTCTATTTTCCTCTTCCTCTTTCGTTCTCGCTCTTTCTTTCTGTATAATTCCTATCCATACATTTCTCTTCCTCTTTTTCACGTGGTCGTTTTCGTTTGACACTCATATCTCCTCTGTACGGTAGTGGGCCATGCCCAATTCCTGTGGCGCATACTCACCTGAGGAATTTTGCACGACGGAGCACAAGTTACCGATAGCTTAAAGAGCTTCACTCAAAAGAGAACGAAGAGAGTGCGTGCCGGCTCATGATGATGGACATTTTTTGATGGACAGGAGCACAAGTTACCGACAGCTCAAACAGCTTCGTTGGTAAAATAAAGAGTGCAAAAAACTTTAAGTTTATCCAATGTTAGGAAACGTTTCATAAACAAGGCTGGCTTAAATATTGCTTACGTTATCTGGGGTATGGCGTTTCAAACCTATAAACGTGAAAAAGGAAAACAGATCATGGTCACTGCTTTGCGTTCACAGACAGGCCCGAACCTTATATAATTTTTCGACACTATGTGCCAGATAATGTCACCTTGTAAAAAATGAGTGTGCAGTCAAGCCTATAGAAGGGATTTATTCTTCTTTTTTGCAAAATAGAGACACGCTCATTGGCACAACATTGTTAGTTGAAGTTTCATGCTGAATCAGCGAGAGCACCAGGTGGCACGTACCCTTTTACCAAATAAAGCTTTACGGAAAATTTATGGAAACAGTAAACCACCAGTGAGTAACATGCACTTTTTCATTCGAACGTGTGGATTCATTACATACCTAAACATCTGAATCTTGCCAAACTGTTGGCTCCAGCGACACCGCCTTCTCGGGCATTTTTCATTTAGTTAGCATAAATATGCTATTTTATAAAAAGCTCCCTTTTTATAACACTAATACTGCGCGCTAACTGTCCAAAATTGGCCTTATGTCGAGGTTATATTGGAAAGCGCTGCTGTTGCTAGTAAAACGCCCGCGACGTCTTGTGACAGAAAGATACTGTCACGTGGTCGTGACGTTGACGAAAACAGCAGTCAACGTGTTCAAGACGAAACTCGGTATTTGAGTTAACCTCTGCCCGGGAAACGAAAATCATACTACAAGCTATAGACGATCTACATTGATATAGCGGTGAACAGTGCGTCGGCCGCCGACTGTCTGATCTGCGGGAAGCCGCGTCGGCACTTATGCATTTGGTATTGAACATTCCAGCTTTAGTTTAATGGCCACCTTAGTTCCAGAATAGACGGTTTCACTATTTAGAAACACAGACCCTGGACGGCTTCCGGTTTCGTGCACTGACGTAGCACTGACGTAGCATTGGCGGGGTACAAAAGCCTTGGCGGGTAGCCCGCATATTTTCAACAGTTCTCACCCTGTGCCTAGCCAAGTATTTCAAATAAAGATGCTTCTAATGAATACCCAACATTATAAGAGTTAGTCCTTAACTGATGCGCCTTCCTTTTATCTTAACTTAAAACACAGAACTTAAAACAGAACTTAAAAACACGCTTTCCGCTTCGGTGTTGAAATGAAGAACCGGAAGTTTCTTGGGGTACAACACGTGCTGCTACTATCGCAGTCTTGACACCGTCTATAGACTCAGCTGTTCAAGTTTCCGCGCTGAAGCGAATTAGAAGTTTCTGAAATGATCTTGAACGTTCTCAAATATTCGGGCGCGGTTTGCAAAAGGCAGTGGTTATGCGTGTAACGGACCCATTTTATAAAAATAGCAAAAGAAGCGTGCGTGGAAATACACAAACATTACTTGTGTCATGATAACTTTATTATTTTTTAGCTACTGATGTGTTCGTCAAGCAATGATTCTTGCCCTCATGCACTTATGCCATGTTCTCGAAGACTCATTTGAACAAGTATACTAATGCAATTAAACAGTCTTAACTGAAGAAGCCCTTTCATACTTTTTTTTTTCAATCTGCAGACATTTCTTTAAGTTGTGCTAGTGAATGACAAGCACATGGACCACGCGTTATTTTTTCCTGCTCTTCCTGCAGTTTTGCAAATATACTTTATTCCCCCACGCACCGACCTCACCCCATATAAAAACGACTTTGAATCTTTCATAATTAAATTTCCTGTTCTCGCAGATCTCACAAAGAAGTAATGGCTGTTTGCATTTAATTATTGGAGCTAGGAAGACAAAAGCGTATGGCTGAAAGCCGTATGGGTGCGGCCCTTATTCCATGCACTGATTGTCCCTGTTCATCATTGGAAACGGTTACTTTAAGATCTCTGTGATTGAAACAAATGTGAAGTGCTTCTCTACAGCACTGCAGTCATAATAAAGGAGGCATTTGTCCTAGGAGAATATGTATCAATAAGGACGGTGTCAGGTGCCCAGGAAACAAGAGTATACTAAAACGAGTAAGATGAGTCGGTCTACATGAAATCAATGTTATATTCTTCTTTGATTCCAAAAAGGATAACTTTTAACATGCATGGAGCATTGTTTATATGAATATTTATTGTTTGAATGTGTTTCGTGGCCATATAGACTAATTTGTTGCTCTCTATGGTATCGTAAATTCAATTTGTTTTTTCAATTCTTTATTCACCATTAGTAAAGAAGGAGGTCCCGGAGTTACAAAACTGTCAGGGGGACCTCCTGTTAGTCATTTGTCAGTATCAATAAATTGCATGATGACAGAAAGCAGTTAAAGAAAAAAGAAAGATGCGAGATAATAATAAGCAGGGCATATAGCAAAAAAGAACAATGCAAAGAACCAACAAATAGTATTTCTGTACAAGGAACGTAATTCGCGAGAAAATAGTACAGAACTAAATATAGACGATAAAAATTGCAGTCAATGTAACTTATATAAACATAAGGTATTGTCAAAGAACACGGTGTACAGTTCATATATAAATAATAAAACATCCGGGCAACTAATTTTAGCGAAATCTTAAATTTCTAGAAAAAACAAACCATAAATTGGAGAAAAAAGTTCAACACAAGTTTATGATACATATTATGAACGCTTTACGCATATAGTCATAATGAATCGATAGCGAGCAATGTTGTTAGTAGGTGTGACTTCATGTGTTTTTTGAATAATATTGTTGTGCGGGATGCTTTAATATCTAGTGGCAAAATATTCCAGTATTGAATGGCAGTGAAAAGAGCTGTGAATTTCCCATAATTTGTGTTTATTCGGGGAAGTAAAATGTTGCTGTTAGATGAAAATCTAGTGTTATTACTATTAGTTAGAGCAGATGCTTGAAATGTGTCGATAGCGATTTCATAGTCAAGTGTGCGATATATAAGTAAAACCAGTTTGAGCTGAACCATGTAGCGTAATGGTAGTATGCTTAATGAAGTGTAATTTAGTACCGAATGAGACATGTAGCTAGAAAAATTTATGATCCGCAAGGCCTGATTCTGTAAATGTTGTAGATGTGTTAAATGCGTGCTATATGTGCTTGCGTGCTATATAATGTATTCATATTATCGTGCAAGTGCTCCAGCTTCGCATCGCCTCATGGTCCCCTTTAGCGGGAAATGGTGTAATTTTTTTATTCCCATTTTTACCTTTACTGCAGTACTACACCTTGCGACGCAGCATGCTTTTTACCGACAGTAATATAGTGCTGCAATTTTTCCGTTGTGGTTACACAAATGCATGTAAACACATACTTATAAAGACCCGATTGCAAATATAGAGTAAGCGGCAGTACGAGACGCCACGATTTCTTTGTCTGCGTCGAGCGCCATGGAAAAGAAAACAAAACATACTAATCTTGCAGTTTTGTTATTGCAGCTTCCGATTGCTATCGGCTGTGTTTGTTATTTCATGTAGTGTTTTAACACGAAAGTGCTTTATGCCTGGGTCCGCCAAGTACTTCCGTCACGGTTATGACGTTCATAAAATGGACGCCAACGGGTGAGAAAGAAAAAAATCCAAGAAGAAGACCCGCCGCTGGGAATCGAACCCACGACCTTGCGGCCTAGACGGTAAGCGCCCGACGCTCAAGCGACTAAGCCAACTTGGCAGATGACGGACGCCCCACGAACGCGCCTTATATCTTTCACACATCCTCTTTCGCACGGTGCTTTCTGTCGGTGGTGTAGGTAGGCGAGGCGGAGCGGGGCGGGCGGGGCGGGGCGGGGCGGGGCGGTGCCGCCGTCTGTGAGATGTGAAAAGAAGTAACGCGTCACGATCGACACTTACTAGCACTTGCTCCGAGATTGCGCCTGATATCGGAGGCCATGGTTAAAGCGTCTCGATACCAGCGTGGGACACTGGCTGCGCTGGCGTCGCCGAGGCACCCTAGACGCAGTTACCTTCTTTGCCTTCCGCTTCGTGTCAGCGTGCGCCAGCTCATCGGAGTGGTGCAGATTCCACATGCATCAACGGAATTTCTCCCCCGCCGACTGCTTCGATTGCGAGAGCACCGACTAACAAAACTGCTGCAATACGCGTTGAAAAAGGACACGATTTCAACGCGCGAATGTCGTGGCTTGGTGGAGCGAGACAGAGGCCAGCGGGACGCACGCGCTTGCGGCTCAAGCTACGAACCTCTTCCACCCGTGTTGCTGAAGCGCAGTGTGGTAGTGTATGCATGAAGTCAGGCGTCGGTAACCCATTACTAGTAAGCGCACACCGCGCCGCTTCTACCCTTAATTGACGACGTTTTGAAGAAGTGCATATCGGGTACCAGTGTTGATTATGAGTTTGCTGATGTCACCTTCACGTGCGATTCACGATTCGCTGATTCCAAATATATGTTCACAACTTCAGCTACCACAACGGTTTAACCATAATCATGCGCGTTAGTCGTCACGATGGAGACATGCCACTAGGCGTCAACATGGGTGCATCGCCGACAAACGGTGCTATAGCTGCCATACACCAATAAACATTGTAGAAGCTCTCATATATCACTACACGATAAGCACTACTTCTGTGAAGACACGTTTCACTTTCGTGTTATACCGATTCCTGTGACGGAGGGATCAGCCATGTTTTTTTTTATTTTTTCCTACTTCAAGCAGCGTGATGCATTGCCTTGTTCTGTGGCCACTCTCAATATATTGGAATTACGTAAGGAGAAATAGCGCGGTGGGATCGAAAACATTCCACGAAAAATGGACAAAGCCTATAATTCGCTTTCGAGGTTGTGACCTCGATCATGTTTTCATGTACGCCCGGGTTTAAAGTCTTATTTATTGCTTTAATTATGTATGCGCGTAAGTGAAGTACGTGAAGTCTTGCGAACATCAATTCGAGCAAATAAACCGGGATCTAGAATAAGGAATATCAAAAGGCGAGCCAGCTTAGTGAACGGTAGCACGCAGTTGCAGGGTTCTCCCTGTATTTCGAGCTGTATTGAACGTTCCCCCATGAACGCTTGAAAAAACCACGATACGAGGAAATGATGGACGCCGAGCCCGATGGAGAAACATTTCCCTTTGTTACTATTAAAATGGAATCAGATTCGGGCAGAGCAGAGACTATAAGCGAAACAATAACTTATTTTCAATTTACAATCGCCATCTGTCTTTTTTTTCTTTTCCTAGTTATTTTGTGTTGTATCACCTTAAAACAATTAGCAATTACTGTAAAATTGTGTTCACACTGTATCTTGGCACTTGTGAAAGTACCTTGCCAATTCAAGGAGGAAGTGACGATAGTTTCAGTGCTCATTTGATGGAGATAAAACGAATAACATTTATTACCGATGCAGCACAAGCGTCAGTGGACATCAGTAGACTGAGTCATTACCGAGTAATACTTTAAAACACTTACAAGTATTCATCATTGTTCTGCTCGTTATCCATGAGTACTTGGGAACGTGGAGGCATTAGGGCTAAACACATGCCGATGAGCAGAGTTTGCCTCTTCTCATATTATTGAATTTTGCGCTGCCTGCATTTAACACTGTTTATATGAAGTAGTGATGCAGAACTATCGGTAAATTGACTATCGATAGTATCGATAGTTTTTTCGAAACTATCGATAGTGTAAACAAACTATCGATAGTGCTACTATCGACAAACTATCAATAGTGCACTCGCTAGTACCATCGTTAATATTACTAGAGCGCTATCTGCCACGCGTGCTTACTGCTTTGTTTTGACGTATTAGGGTTTCACCCACAAAGACTGTTGGCAACGTCTGACCCAGACGGCGCCGTAACGTTTGAGAAGCTTCAGAATTGTTTGATATCATTATGTTAAGATTACGCACCGGACGTGAATAGTCAAGTTTATTCGAGAGCTTACGCGAGCACCAGCGCTAACGCTGGAAGGTTTGATGACTGATGTATAAAGGACGACGCGTTCCACCGATGATGAGAGAACTCAACGGCTGACGAGTATACCCCCGCAGCATGTATCGCTTTTATTTGTAGTTTTGATTTTCTGGGCACAAGTTCGCCCAAATAAAGAGCTCCGTATTTCCCAGTCTTGCTGCAGCATTCTTGACCGTCACAACCACGTGACAATACTATCGACACTGGTGTGACAAATGATGCGGTTGCTGGCCGGCCATATTGCCAAAATATTTGCGATAGCTTACTACCAGGTTCACTTAATTTATGAGCAATTTTCGGCCGAGAAATTAACTATTTCCGTAGTGTAAATGGTGCAATATATCGATCAATAAATTCGTAGCCAAAACCAACCAGTTACACCTTACAATTAACTTTTTTATTTTGAAATCATAAAATGCAATATCAATTTGAAGCCGCGCAGTCCCGCCACATGTAAAGGCTCCCATTCCGCTACAGCTCAACAGTTTGACTTTATGATCATGTGTCAGCAAAGCACTCTGGTGAAGAACACAAGCATGTCAAGTTTCTTGCCCTTTATCCTGCTCCTCCGGCTCCACTATGTACCACGCGCGCGGGGAAGCAAGTTTATTGTGCAGTGAGTCCGCGCTGTTGATTTTAAACTATCGATAGTACCATCGAATTTTTTACTATCGATAGCGCTATCGATAGTATTTTTCACCATCGATAGTTCGATAGTGACTCAGCTATCGTTAGTATTGATAGTACCATCGATAGTTCTGCATCACTAATATGAAGTCCACAAACATCGACTGACAAATATGAAATACAATTTTTGTACAGCTTGAAATACCTCCCGTCTCCGAACTGTATAATTATAATGTGTGTATTCTGTTTATTTCATGTTTTTCACCGCTCTGAATGGCATTTGCGAAAAAAAAAAAAAGCCAGCGAGACGAAGCCTGTTTTAACTTCTGGCAAACATAGGCTTTTTCTAGCGCAGCTACGGCAAGGTAGATTGCTGCCTTTTGTGTTCTGATTATTTCAGCGTGCACAAGCCGGCAATCGAATGAGTGACCTCGTTCACTACTAGTATAGAGTCACCATATCACAACTATGCAGGTTGTCCCACATAACATGAGCGAAGACTTGAAAAATGAAAGGTGTGTGAGAATGAAAGTGATTCGAACGCACACTATTGGATTAGTTTCTGGGGCTATTTTTATTTGCCCCTTAACTAAATACCTATTTTTTTAATCAATGAAAAATGTTTATTCATAGCAAATATATAAACGCGGGTGTTTGTCCGCAGAAGACCCAAAGTATGAACGCAGAGCTGTACAGCACCTAAAGAAACCACCAAATGAATTTTTTTCCTGAACACTAGGCCTCACGTACTCATTTCTTCCGCGTGTCGAAGCCCGCAAGATATGGAAAAAGCCACGTGACGGAGCGCTTGCGCGCAGGTATTGTGCTGCTGTAAAAGCGTGCAAACTGTGGGCAAGGCACCTGCAGCGTCACTGTGCCCACGTCAAAGCGGCACAGTATTTTGACGGTGGGTGGCATCTGGGCTCCGCTTTTGTCGAATGGCGGCGCAAATGCATACTGCTAGCCGAACCCAGCCGCCGTGATAAAGCGGCCGTAAAAATCTGCGGGCGACCTGGTTCACCGATGGCACGCTTGAGCTGACAGCACTTTTTTGCTCCCGTTCTAAAGCTTATTCGTCGCACGAACGTCTATGACTCTATCTAAATTTTGAGTTCCCGACAAGATGCGGGACGTGGAAGCGCGAAACTAATATGTTCTTTGCATGCCAAACGATAAGAACGCGCTTCATCTCAGAATAAAGAGCCTGTGGCAGCTTCCCTTCTGGTCCTTTATCTTCTACCATTCTGATCAGCTCGAATTCCCGTTCAGTTAATGCTTTCAAAGTGCTCGAGTATTCGCACCCAGTCTAGAAGTGCATGCATTAGTGCATCCGTACTGGCAAGCGCGCTTTTATAGCGTTCACCACTCCGTCGCATTCCGTACTGCTCAAAGGACGGAACAGATAAATTAATTACTTCGTGCATGTTGCATTGCTCTTGGAGTTTTTCTAGCTTCTTTGTTTCCACTTCAGATTCTCATTTTGGTTTACTGTGTTGTCAGTGTTCTTCCTTTAGAAATGTATCGGGCTTCAAATTTAGAATTCGTAGCTGTAGTAATGAACTTGTTGAAGAGTCAAATAAAGGAAGCGAGGCATTGCGTGTACTTCGAATCAGAATGCACTTCTGAATAAAATATGTAGCGCACGTGCTGCGTATCTAGGGAGTGAAGAATAGAACGAAACGGTCGTCGCGACGGGAGAGCGCGAGGCCATTTGATAGCGGTTGTGCCAGTCGTGCTTGTATTAAATTCTCGGAATGCTTTCGGTATAGTAGGCATCGATAAGTTGTTCTCTTGATCTTACTTTTTTTTACTTCAGAAGATTAAAGCCTTCAGAATGGACTTGCACTAAAGTTCGTATTGTTTTCCTGCCCTAAAGAGAGGCACAGAAAACAACCCGTTCGCCTGACATCGTCGTCTTGTAAAAAAAAAAAAGAAAAAGTCGAGTTGCGCAACGGGAGGAGCAAGAAAACGTCCATTGCGATTTTATAAGTATTGCACTTAAAGCAGACTGAATAAAATTGGGGGCAGTTTGCACCATGTCGCGCAAAGCTTGGCACAGCGAAGCATAGACCTGTCACTGCTCGTACTACCGACACGTCTAGCTTGGAGATGCGCGGCTTTCTCCACGGGAATACCCAGCCAGGACTATAGCAGAGGTAGCACCCGGTGCCTCGGTCGGTGGACGTGGCTTAGCTACTGCGCATGCGCGGCTTGGCCAGGTGCTGCTGTAACTGGTCGCTATACGACGCGATGCTTCCTTCCTCTTTCTGTCTATCTCTTTATATCTATTTCTCTCTCTGCTTCTTTCGCTCTCTTTCGCTGACGTTCTTTCTGCATTTCTTTCTCTCTATATCACCTTCTCATTCTTTCTGTGCTACGCTTTACTCTCCCCCCTCCTCCAAATGCACTGTGTGTTGCATTAATCTAAAGACGGGCGAGAGAAAAGTTAGACAACACCATGCTGACATAATGTACCCTCACAGTACGTTGCATTTAACGCGATACAATTCGTAGACTATACAAGTAGTATTTTATCGTCATGCGAACATTGCGATTCAAGCATTCTTGGCACACTGCGCAGAACACTCTTACAAGTGCAGTAAAGCATCGAGAGCTTTATAAAGCTTTCACGAAACGGGTTTGAAAGGAACGAAGAAACTACGAATTACCAAGCGCCACGTTACAAACTTTCAGCTCTTCACCGAGCAGCAGAACTGACAACGGTGGAGTTGGTACGAATTCATAATTAATTCGCGAAACGGCGTGATTGACCAAGACATGAAATCATGTGTTCGTGTGTCTTCAGCCACATCGTATTACTAAATCGCGTCATTTCATAATGAACTATTCAGCCACTCACGACCTTATTGGATGAAGTGATGTAAGAGATCTTGGTTTGCACAGGCGAAAGAGGGCGTTAGTTCATGTATTTATCTATTTAAATGGACTGATGTTAGCATTGCGGGTGGTGGTTGCGCGCTCATGGATCATTTATTTTAAATGAAGAGTACGAAGCCTAGCTGTGTGAGAAAGTGTGTTAATGATTTATGATTGCTGTACAGACGCCAGCTGTGTGGTTTTCTTTTACATCCCCTGAATCAAGAAATGACCACGTCTGTTCTTGCGAAATCTCAACTTCCGATCATTGCTCTTTTTTGGATGCGGACCCGTGAAGTGAGTTAGTGTTCGGAAGATTAATGAAGACGTTGGAAGTTATTGCGGTAATTGCCTCGGGGGTATTCCTTTAACTCTGAAGATAAATGGAAAGACGCTGGACAATTAAGAGTACCTATTCGCTTTAAAGGATATTAACGTTATAACATCCTATTTTATGCCATAAGCAGTGTTACTGCAAACGTACATGTTTGGTTTGCATTTTTTACTTCCCAGGAGCATGTCTTTTGTGCGACGACTTCACGCGAACTTGCTCTCGTTGCACTAAACTAGAAGAGTATAACATAGTGTAATCATTTTATGTTGTGCTCATTTGATCCGAATAAAGCTATCATGCCTCTTGCGCATTTTGTAAAATACACATATAGATGTGTACTGTCACAACATACATTATTTATATTATGTAAGTGCTGTTTGCATATGTAAATAGGAAAGACACTGCAGCATACCTACTGCTCAACTTTTGTTTGAGGTGTCTTGCTTATATAGGACTATCACGCTACACCTATACTTATAGCCTATAAATGGGAATCCTGCTTTTCTTGTGTTAAAAACATTTGTATAGAAAGGGCAATAAGATCACTTAAACAAATAGCATCACAAAAATAGTCGTGAAACATTTGCACATAGTCTCACAATTGCACGGTTAAGCTTTGTGCGTGCTCTGAATTGCCGCCGCTCACTTCAATTCATTTTTACATGTGAAATTTTTCTGCTGTAGCATTAGTTGGAGCAGTCGCGGAGAGATATTAGACCACGGATCATATCCGTAGTTGATGCACTAAAAACAGCCACAAGCCATACAACTACATGTTCTTTAGCCAACCTACATGAAATTGGATACAAGTGTCTTATAATGTCTTGCAGCGCTAGTTCCTCGCTCTACGACCGCGCCTGTTATGCCCGTCCAGCTCGAGCTGCTGCCGCTTTCTAGGGAGTTATGACGACCGAGCACTATCGCCATGCAGAGCCTGTCCACGTAGAGAGTAATGAACGCCGACTCTAGAAGCATCTCGCTTGTGCCAAACGGACCAGAATTCGCTGGTTTTACGTTTGCTGCTAGCATGTATACGCTCTCACGACACCTCTGCCACCTTTATTCGCTTTCAGTTCTTCTGTAAGGTCAGTACTATCGCAAATATTATACAGTTTATCCTAAGTAATACGACGGTTCATACTCCCACCTCCCAGTTTTTCTCTTCAGGGCTAAAACGTAGAAACAGACTGCATGTTAGGCATGTTTTGCAGGATGTTTCCGAATCGGCAGTAGAACATTTTCATAGTTTAAGGATTTTGACTTAGGGTACATTAATGCCGCTGAATAAACGTGCAGAATGTTTTCAGCAGTATTTGCTGTTGAACTAGATGGTACATGTTGAATACCGAAAAACGTAGGCGGCATCAATACGCGTTTGAAAGTATGTTCCTCTAGTGTGTGCATGTCTTCCCATTTGTGTGATCGAGCTTACATGGCTAAATCTAACATTCTTAAGTGAGTTATTTCTTCGTTATTTTTACTGACTACTTCCTGATCATGTGAGAGCTACGTGTGTTAAGTCCAGAAAGTTTCGTATTGAGTTGCTTGTCCTTACATGATCTGTCGTCACGAATCCGTCCATCATCGTATTAAAAATTTATCCACCATGTGGAATGGTGGATTCCACCACCCATCATTATGTTGGATTATGGTGCTGGAATACGGTCGCATATGGTGTATGCTGGATGCTGGAGTATAATGGAGCATGAAACGGCTCTACCGCATCAGGTCACACATAAATAATTGTATTGATGGTTATGTAGAAAGCATTAGTACAAAAACAAAGAAAGAAAAACCACACGGACAAAAAAACTGGCGCCACTAGGAGTTGAACGTGCCACCTCGGGATCCGGAGCCGCGTACTTTACCTCAACGCTACGCTGAGACATGTTTTGCTTTCTCTACAATGATTAGTCAACATACTAATACCAGGGGGCGGAAACTCTCTACACCTCTCATGGGACGCGCTCTCGCATGCTGATACGCTGCGGCAGCGCCGCTTCCACCACTGGACGCTGCCGGGTACCTACTAGAAATAATATACCAACAAAACATTTCTTTCGTGACGTCAATGGTGAGGTCAGAAAAAAAGAGGGAAAAGGTGCGAAACTGAGAGGAGGAGGGTTGTCGCGGAAGCGCTCCTTTCCCACTCCGCATGCAAGCGGAATATGTTCGGGCTCTCTTGCAGGTCTGCTGGCTGCTTGGGTGACGAGGCCATTCGTTAAACTTAGTTAACCATGTTTTAATTTTGCTCGTGTGTTGTGAAGTGGACAAACCAAAGCTGACTGATTTCTCAAAAAAGGCAAAACTCGATAAACACTTGTAAAATTTAAATTTTTGGTTGTTGTTGTTAAGCGCACCTTTCGTACTAAAAACCAGATACATACAAGTAGTGTGAAAGTGTTAATCTGCAAAAGCAGCTTTAATTCACCACTGAAGTATGACATAATGAGCAAACATTGCACCCAATATATCCAATCCAATGCAAAAAATATGAATAATCACGGACAGACCACGTCGTATCTGACTCAGTCATGTCTGTTATGACGGGGCACATATTTCTCTTACAGAATTTCAGTACCAAACAAGAAAGAAGTTCAGGGGAAGAGGGCGGCGTGAAACGATGAGAAGTCCTTGCGCAGGGAATGCCGCTGGAAACATTGTTTCGACAAGATAACTTGTCTTCGTCAGGGCAGCAGCATTCCCTTGATGAAGAAAAATCCACTTATTAAAACGTTGCGACCAGTGACATTTCCTGTTAAACAATTTTTCAAAGCATCACTGAGTACCAGGCGCGTAGCCAGGAATTTTTTCCGGGCGGAGGGCGGGGGGGGGGGGACACTGGCTGAAAACTTTGACTATTTGATAAAAACGCTTATTTGCATTATTTCGTTTCGATAAAACACCATGTGTCATCAAAATTTCAAGCGGCGGGGGGGGGGGCCCTGGCCCATGTTTTGCTGTCACTAATATGCATGTAATGTACTCAGCAGGCCCGTAGCACCCCCCCCCCCTGGCTACGGGCCTGCTGAGTACATTACATGCATATCAGTGACAGTATTGGAAGTAAAGGTCCACAAAGTTTCAAACTATCTACATGCATTTCTATGAACAGGAATTAGCCTATAATTTCTTCACACCATTTGAACTACATGCCAAAAGTAAAAGATGAACAAAGTGTGTAGCCGAACTGCACACGCATTCAAGCCTTTTCATTAAACCTATTTTGCCGGCAGCACGTAGGCTGTCGTCATGAAGAATTAGTCGAGCGACACTGCGCTTATGTTAGTCCAGTCAGGCTTGTGGAGAATGGGGTTGACTCATGTACTCATGCAAAATGAATACCTGCTCATAGTGTACTCAAATACTTGTGCTCACCCGTCTTCACTAGGAAACCTGAAGAACTTTCGCAGAACTGGAAATTCCTGGATTACCACACCGTAGAGCCGCGCAAAACATGTCATGCCGAGATTTAGCCATGTTCGTCTAATGCATGGTTGATCTGCTCGACATGGCTCACTGCGGCTTCCGTTAGCTGCACGCCACATCAAATGTCTTATCTTTCCTGTATTCACACTTGACACGCCAACCGAGCGCGATCCAATTTGTGATAGCGCTGAGCGAATGGCAACGGTGAGCGGAGCCAAGCGCTACGAACACAGGTCAACCAGTTCCCGCGCTTCGCCCGAGTTAAAATTAACAAAATTATAAATAAAAAATACAAATAAAGAACAGTTTTTCATAGTTAAATCAGATTTCTTTATCTGTAAAAATTCGTGAAATACAATAAATGAGAACATCCACAGCAACCTCACTTCGTTCAATCAGATCTTAGGATGCCCGGCAACCGCTACAAGCGCGCATATTCCTTGAAACCGAAAATGGCGCCCAGTTTCCGGGACCTGCTAAAACACTGCTTTGTTTGTCGTCAGCTTTGTGTGTCGCATACTCGAGACAGACGCGATCTTCACCTCCTACAAAAATTTGCACACTTATTAAACGCAAACAAACTGCTGCCTGTAAGGAATGACACGTCGATAATGGCAACAGCACTGACTCTCTTTTACAATTGACAACGTAAATAAAAAAATACATCAAGTGGACTGAGGAGCAGGTACAGTTTCCTGGCTGTTACTGGCAAGTTTAATAGCCGTTTCTCGCTCTTCCCAAAGGTCGACATGTGCAGTGAATTTATGTCGAATCTAATTTCATTCAATAAATACGCGTGCACAATTTATTGAGTACATACCAGAGCACTGATCTGAAGCTCTATGGTTAGCTACAACTACATAACGGCTTGGCCAAAGACGAGTGCATTGCGCCGGAAAAATATGCCATCATGTTGGTTAAGTAGGGCGTACGAAGTTGCAAGCCTATGTTCACGTATACGAGTCAGAGAAGTGCCGGCGAACGTGAATGGCAGCTGTCGGTGACCGTAGGCGTTTGCCGGAAGCGCGTCTCATCGATGCTCATCGCTTCTTGTGCTGACACAACTACATAACGGCTTGGCCAAAGACGAGTGCATTGCGCCGGAAAAATATGCCATCATATTGGTTAAGTAGGGCGTACGAAGTTGCAAGCCTATGTTCACGTATACGAGTCAGAGAAGTGCCGGCGAACGTGACTGGCAGCTGTCGGTGACCGTAGGCGTTTGCTGGAAGCGCGTCTCATCGATGCTCATCGCTTCTTGTGCTGACACCGCACACAAGAAAAAATGCTTCATTTAGGTTAGCCGATGCCACAGCTGTGCGGTAAAGTCATTCTTACCCGTCGGAATCGTGTATCCTGAAACCCAAAAGCGCCGGTGACACGTAGACGGACTCGGTCGGTTCGCTAGGGAAGTAATGGTGGTAAAGTATGATGGTGGAAGTCATACTTGGTGGGGCTTATCTCGACGCAGGCTGAAGGTAACAGTCTGTGTATTTTGGCTTCGCATGCATTTTCACTGTTACGTTTAAGTGCGGCTGAGGTAAGTTAGTGTGCAAGAATTGCCAGTGTTGCGTTTCTAGCGTGGTGATATCAAGTGCGGCTGCTTTCTGGTCTACCCGTAAGAGGAAATTGCGAAGCCAACGCTCATTTACTTCTCCACAACTGCATGACGATGTAACACATTAACTGTCGCTGTTCACACCGACACCTCTAGACTAGTAAACATCACAATACAGCAAGACATCGCGGATGTCAAACTGATATAAGTACGTGCGCAAAATGTAAACATTCACGGCAGCTGCTGTGCTCCACAAATACTTACGTGGTTATTGACGCCTCATCAGTAAGAAAGCGTGTTAGAAATCGTAATGATCGGCGTTGGCTTCTTTGAAATTTAAACATATTTTTCTGCATAGTCGACAGGAAAACATTTGAAATGACAGTGATTTCACATAACGTCACGTGCACTTCCACCATGCCACATTCAACCACCATGCTTCCATCGTGCCACCGTCATACAGCTCGTTCAGCAAGCCATCCGCCAAAACATGTTTTACATCAACACTATCAGCCAGCATTTTCCACTTAACGACAAAAGAAGCTCGCCACCACCACCACCACCACCATCTGCCATCATTTGTTCCACTCTCACCATCATCAGCCATTATGACCACCACACCTTCCAGCTTATCCACTATTTTTCCCACCACATACACCATTCTGTCCACCTTGTCCATTACTGAGGAGAGTGCGCATCGTGGTCATGAGAGACCTCAACACAGCGAGGACTTGTAGGTTCTTGTCGTGGCAGTCATCTGTAGACGATGAAGCACACTGCGGGGCATTCTGCATCGGCTCTTTATGAGTGCGCAGTGGTGGCAGCGAGGGCCACGCGACATCCGCCGCCGCTTTCAAAGCTTCTGCGTCTTTCCGGCTGTCCAATTGTGATGCATTCCTCAACGTGATTCCTCAACGGAATGACAACTCCGTCAGCTCAATGCGCTCTGCAAGTTCTCGATTCCTTGGAGCCAGTCCTTGCAAGCCTTTTTTAACATCTCGCAGAGGAACCGATGTTAAATATTTCTCCGTTGTGACTGTCTGTGTGTATGCGGTGAACACTGATATGTGTGCGCGTATTACTTGTTCCCTCTTTCCTCCTCGCTATCTCTATTCTTTTTTTCTCCCCTTCCCCCTCCCCCCGTGTAGGGTAGCAAACCGGGTATAATCTGGTTAACCTCCCTGCCTTTCCTTCGCTTTTATCTCTCTCTTGTCCATTACTGTTTCCGCCAACAATTCCAGCATCCACCAACCCAGGATTTTCAATAGGGCAGTATTGATTCATGTGTATATGTCGATTTTTATTCGACGAGCGGTCATCCCAGTTTGTGGTGGTGAAAGTCGTAAAATTAAGTTGAGTGCAATTGAGTAGCGCCGTTCATATTTTTGGTAAAATCAGCTGCCTTCCTTCTGGGCATTCACGCGAAAACTTTGGAGCGCGCGCTCTCCGTACATGTTAGTGAGATCATCAATCGTTAGGCTGTCCCTCTAAAGTCGACAAAATTGCTTTTGACATGCTGGTTGTTTCCCTAATATTCTCGGGGAAGGCTTACGTAACGCCGAGAATTGCAAAATGTGATGATCGACAACGTGGAAAAACTAGAGCATGACGACCTAGAGAACACAAAAGCGAACACAGCTGGTAGGTTACATAAGTCTTAGGTTCAATTTGATGTAGGCACAGCTGCTTTTTGTCGGTGCTACTTGACACCACCTACAAAACAGTGAGGTTGCTTGCTTTCGTGCCTAGCACGCATATCTGCCCGAAAATTCATATCGGCAGGCGATACTGTTGCTTACAGAATTTCCTAATGATACTGTTGGGACCCGGGTCCGACGGTTGTCGACATTGGTAGCTGGCCCCGTCGTCGGATCCATAATCCAACTTTTTCAGAGAGGGGAAACGTTCGTACGAGAAGACACAGATTCATTTAGATAGCGGCATATAAGAGGATGAACGAAGGGAGGAAGTATTACAAAAGTATTCGGCTTTTTAAAGCCCTGCGTCTGTCAACACCGGGGTACTCGGGGAGCGATGACAGACGCTCCCGCCAATCCGCTTTCTCACTGTCTCGGGGCCCCACCTACGACAGAGGGTAAAGAGACCACACAATACACCTGGTCAGGGCTTAGTCGAGGACGATGTCCAATCGGGCCACAAGCGCACCCCACAATGTCAGCACTCGGCTCCCACACTCGGAGCGACCTCATCGCGGGAACTCCCGGCGAGGAAGGAAGCCCGAGAAAGGGGAGGTGTCGAATTCGGAGGACAGGGAGACAGTCCACTCCAGCACGTGCAAACTTTCATGTCTGCGTACGAGCAAAAGAATGCAGTGGTTTGCTGAGAACCTCCCCAGAGGTGACATCCCACGCTGAAAACACCCCGTCAGAGAAGTGATTTCCGGGAATTCTCCTTCGTTTTGCTGGTAATCCGTCCACGGCAACATTCCTGGCTCTCTCGGCAAAAGCCCCCCCCCCCCCAATAAAATGCGGCGCGTCGTGCCTCCGTCCGAGCACCTATGCATGGGGAGACCTGCAGACTGACAGGTCCACTCACAATGGCGCCTGCTATAGTGTATTTTAGAGCCGGTCGTAACAATACCTAAGGTTTTCGTTGCTCAGCGTGATGCCATTCGTTCAGTTCGTTGGTGTGGTGTCTACACCTTAATTTTCCGCTGAAACCTCCTTAGGAACGATTACTTATTCGTCTCAGATTTGTCTTCGTACCATTGCGCTGCACATACTCAGTATATTTCAAGATTATACCACTGCTCAGCCATATTGTAATTCATACATGTGTATTATACTTATTTGCTTCGTCGATAGCGCCTACAGAGTAGTTTCACGGAATTTACCAATTAATTCAGCATCGCACACCTGCATAGCAGATTTTTGAACAAGTGAAGAGCTTTGAACAAGTAAAATTTCTCGCCTATGCCCTGCGTCAACACGGCTTGTTTAGAGCACGAATCAGTAAAATTCGCAAACGTTTACGCAGCGTGATATATTGATATGATGCGGCACTAAGCACCGGTCCCAAATGTTTTTTTTGTTTTTTTTTTTTGGGTGGGGGGCATTCTCCAAATGGCTAGCTCAATCCAACCTTTCCTGTAAGCGCGAATTATCTTCCCTGACATCTGCGAAATTGTATAGCGACTTCGACCGCTCTCTTGTAGAAAACTCCATCCTTCCCACTCATTTTCATTAGTCTATTGTATGCGTCATTTAGAATGAGCAGCCCATAAAAAACGAAGACGAAAGAAAGAGACGTACACAGGACAAGCTGTTGTCCAATCTATTTATACGTCTCTTTCTTTTGCCTTCGTTGTTCTTGCGCTGCTCATTCGAGGTCATGCATCTTTACCTACCTGCCCATCTTGCCACAATAGTCTATTGCATGCCATATTAACCATGTAATTGCCAGTATCGCTTGAACGTAACCCTACCCTCGCAAAGAAATTGCAGTGTTCATATCATTCCTACGAATGTACTTAGTGAATGTCTATGTTCTATCCGGCTTTTCCGGGTTTCAACACATCGTTATGTCTGTTTAGTGAATAGCAGATGTCACAAATGCATGTGCTAAACACCGTTTGACTAACATGCACACGACAATTCATCTTTGTTTGCCTAATTTGTGTCCTATTTTGTGTTCCCTGGGCTATATATTGGCACATGTGTCAGCAACTCGGAGGACGGCAAACATGCCATTCAAAGCCGTGTAGCATAACAACCCAATCCACATTTGTTGTAATGGCCAGTTACGGAGACTTTTCTCTAGCACTAAAGCGCTACTTAGAAAAATCACAGCATATCCACGTGGTGAATGATGATGAGTGGGGCGAAGCGAACTCGCGCTGCAGCACGGCGATGGCATTGGCGCGAGCGTGGTCCTTCTTGATGGAAGATATTGTGACTAGATTGTTTGAGAACCACAATCTGTTGCACACACCGCAACTATGGCCGAAACTGTTATCAAGGAAGTCCCGCTGGAAGCGCGCGTCGGCGCCTTCCCGCAGATCCCGCCTGATGCGTTTTGCAGCCACTTCACGTGCTCGCACACCCTCGGGCTCTGCCTGCCGGTACGCGCGCTTTCTCACCGCTTCACGGTCTTTCACATTTTGAAGATCCCGTCACGCCGCAGCCATGCAGCTTCGGCCTCGCGGGCTCGAACGGCGGGGTCTTCGCGCCGCAGCCGTGCAGCTTGTCGAGCAGCTTCGGCCTCGCTGGCTCGAACGGCGGGGTCTTCGCGCCGCAGGCCTGCAGCTTGTCGAGCAGCTTCGGCCTCGCGGGCTCGAATGGTGGGGTCTTCTCGCCGCAGCCCTGCAGCTTGTCGAGCAGCTTCGACCTCGCGGGCTCGAACGGCGGGGTCTTCTCGCCCCAGCCGTGCAGCTTGTCGAGCAGCTTCGGCTTCGCGGGCTCGAACGGCGGAATCTGCTTCGCGGCGTCGACGTGCAGCTTCGGCCTCGCGGGCTCTCACCTCAGGATTCTGTCTGCGAGCGCGGGCTGCCGCCGCCTTCCGTGCCCTCCGTTCCGCAGCATTGTCTTCCATCTGGCGACTCCGAGCTAAAGAGAAAGCGTGCCAAGAGAGAGCCTCATGGCGCGTTACTTCTGAAATGTTGTCTTCGGGTGTCGTTGAAAACACGAGACGTAGTAAAGAAGAAAGAACGCCACACAGGCGAGCACGCACGAGAGTGACTCGTCAACGTCGTCTTCTTCTTCTACCGCATACCAGAAAGCGCGCAGTAAAGAAGAAAGAATGCCACACAGGCGAACACGCACGAGAGTCTCACTCGTCAACGTCGTCTTCTTCTTGTACTGCATACCAGAACGCGCGCTTCTCACGAGCTAGAGGTCACTACTACAACGCTACAAACAAACGGAGGATGGACAGACCCACGGCATAAAGAGCTTCGCCCCTTAAAAAGAAAGGCATGGGTTTTCTGCAGTTAGCGTTTCGACAACACCTTGCTCAGATAATTTCATCGTTGCCTTTTCGCAACTTTGCTATTATTGGGACGCAGGGAATTGACAGTTCCCTGTCCCAAGGATACCTGAGCGCAATTTCGGCCTTCAGGTTTTTCACACCGTTCCTCTTTCGAACGTCGCCTAGAATAACAAAGGTACCACAATGTTGTGCAGTGGAGGAGCAAATTAGAATAATTGGCCTCGGCAGTCTTTCCAGGTTTTTTAGTGAAAGCTTCCTCCCGCACCATTTGATTCTGGATATTGTCGCCTGACATTTCTTCGTTATTACTGAGAATATATTCTTCTCGGTGGCTTCAGACAACGCTACGGCGCTGAATCAATACTGACCTTAGATAAACCAAGCGTTTATCATAACTACACCAAACACGAAAGCGACGTTTCTAATAAACGATACATATCAACTTGTACTCGGTAATCGAATATGAAAGGCGTTCTTACCAGCAAGGCCAACGAAACTCAACAAACGAACATGCTTTATAGCGGTGTCTAATGCTTAAAAGTATTGGTAAATGCCACGCAGAGCCGGGATTCATCACGATGTTATTCCTGCTTTTTCTTTGAACCTCTCGCATGCTGGCGCGTGCTGAACTATGCTCTTCCTTTTAAATTACCAGTATTGGACATCACAAAAAGACAAATATATTACGTAAGGCATGTTCTAAGCAGGGTTTTTGAGCAGCCTAAATGATATATAGGAGCTTATGTCCTATTCGTACTAGGGTGACGCTAACTCAACGACAGGAAGTCGCACGGTCAGATGGTAAGAAGCACTGCGTGAAGGCCGCGATTTTGCGTCGTGAATCATGAAAATCATCCAGTCAAGATTGCAAAACACGTTAATTTAGTGCACGCATTGCAGTATGCGAGTGAGTGAATAAATATTAATACAGGATCCGGCATGTTTATGGTCCGCGCTAGACGGCACAGGTGAGGCTAGGAAACCTTGTCTGCCTATAGCCTCCTTGGATTGCTGGATAGACCATTTCTGGCCTTCAGACTCCAAGCCGAGCAGCGCTAGCCGCCACTGCTCCCGGAGGGCCTTAGGAGAACTTGTTGATAGGTTGGGACATTGCCACACTATAGCAAACACCGCGGGCACACGGGACTAGAAAGACAGACTGACAGGACGTGTGCCCGCGTGTTTCCTATGGTGAAGCCATGCCAACAAGCTCAAGTTGATGCCCTCCTACACCACAGTTTATGTTTATACGAAGCCCTTTCTGTTGTGCATAGTCTGCATTTGTTGCCCGGGCATTCGCCGCGAGATCGGGCTACATACAGGTGGCAGCACCGTCGCCGCGCTAGTGTGGATAGGCGGTTGCCGGCGCGTATACAAACGCACACAACAGCGCTTCGTTGTGAGCGATTTGCCCCGATTTCCGGCAAACAAAATGCGTTGATTGCAGCTTTCTGGTAATGTGCGCGCTCTTCATTCCCGAATTAATGCACGAAGCACGCCGAACGTCACTATTACTTGTGAGAGAAGCGCATTCTGCCAACGAACGGGTTGCTCGCCTTCGGCCACAGTCGGCGTTTTCGCAATGGATGACGTTTTCTTGTTGTTTTACTATTACATGTTTAGCTTGTGTTCCACCTACTACGCACTGCTGTAGCGCGACTGAATTAAGTATTTACGTCTTGTTCATCTGGATACCCCAACAAAAAGAAAGCTCGTATTCCTGCACGATGAGCTCAAATAGCACTATATGTGCACTGCGTGCTCAAATATTCATCCGCATTTCTTATTCAGTTCTCCATGAAATGAAGGACGATTGATAGATTTACTGAGGAAATGTACGTGGCTGACAGCGTTTTAGCGATACCGTGATGTTTAACACGCGCACACTTGTTTTTATTCCAGTAACGGTACACAAAGGTAACTGTACAGCCCGGAATTTTCTTAGATTGATTACTTGCACGACAGTAAAGGAACAAAGGCACGGTTATTTAACGGGACCAAAATACATTTTTTCAAGGAAATAATGTCCGCTGCCTTCCATCAATCCACTAGCTATAACAACGCAACACAAACGCTCAAGGTAATGTAACGACAAAAAGGATGTGGCTTCGCGTGAAATTACTACGACATTAATGTAAAGTACGTCGTTTGGATTAAATTTGACCATCAGGGCTCTTTAACGCGTACCTTAATCTAAGTAAATGGGTGTCTTTGCATACATTTCGCCACAAATTATAATTGCGCAAGGCAACTCAGTTTTGCGATTTCCGTGTCATTCCTTTTTGTGTACTTTTAAGAGGACAATTTAAATACAGAAGTGTCAGACGTGACTTGACAGAAATATTTCTCTGTAGTTGGACCACGACCATACACAACTAAAGCTCGTCGCGTAAACTGTAAACGACAGTCCCGAAGGTATGCCCCTAACCACAACGCGCAAGTGCATGAGAGCCTTTTTGTTACCATCGAGCCGCTAAAACGCTATATTCACATGAGATTTATTACTTCTCATCTTTAGGACAATGCCAAGTGCACTTTGCAATGCGCTTTGACCACAGGGCTGCACCTACACTGATATGATTCTCGTGAACGGAGGGTACGACGATCACATACAGCACTCTCGACAAGTGCACTCATTGATCTTATTACAGTACATATACAGCCGATCAAGGCCAAATACTTCTTTACATCGTGTTAGGCATACGTACGAGCGGTTAAAGTTGCACTAACGCAACGGAACAAACCGCCTATTGAGGACCTGCATGACGTACGTGCAAATACAAAACAACGTGGCTAGCAGACGACGCATGGAGCAATCCACACTAGGCGTGTCGAAGCTCTTGTCGAAGTACAGATGGTTTGGGTAGAAGTTTGTTTGTAGCTGTCGGTATCCAGTCGCTTGTTTGTTGTCTAGACTAGGGTGAGGTGCGTGAAAGGCGCGCCTTGCCTCTCTGTAGTGTTGTGTGTATGCTGTGTAGAATGGAAATCTGCCTTTGTGTGGTACGTCGGCAGCCCCAGGGATGTTAACCGAGAGGCCTGTTCGGGTTGCGCGGCGGGTTAATTCTCGTGAGCATTCATGGGTCATCTCGTTCGAATTGGAGGTATCAGTCTCTGTGTTCGCCTGGAAACATATTAAGTATTTACTTTGGCTTTTTCTTGGCGATTAACGAGGATTCCGAGGTATTGTTGGGAAATCGATCCTTGCGTGAAATTTCTGATAGCTACTTGTGAATCGCTCAGTATGAATTTGTGTTTGTTGGAGGTGATAGCCATGGCTATGGCTACCTCCTCAGCCACCTCTATCTTGCTGGTTGTGACAGTGCACGCGTTAATACAGGTTCCAGACGTGTCAATCGCGACCGCAGTGTGGGCCTTGTGTTCAGGGTATCGGCACAGAACAATATGACCAATCTTAATGAACACCAGCAGATAACAAAGCCAGGGAAAGTATAGGGAACGTTATTTTTACTGTTTTAAATCTATTGTAGTAATTAGGACATTGATGTGAAGAAAGTAAAGTGGACGAAAAGACAACTTGCCTCTGGCAGGGACCTAATCTGCGACCGTCGGATTGCGTGCCCCATGCTCTCGCCTACTGAGCTACAGCGGTGGTCGCCCCTCGTCCACTCATCGGGTATTTATTAGCATACAAACCCTGGAAGTGTTCGTCAGCGCTGCTCTTAGCCGTGACGGCCAGTGTGGAACACTCTTTCTGCCAGGTGGCGTCTCGTAGCGAGTGAATATTCAACGAGTGGACAGCCGACCAGTAAGCCCACGCATACAACATGAAGGAATCAAATTGTAGGAACATGACCCTAGCTATGAATGAATGAAGAGAAGTTTCAAGGGCTGGTTTCTTTGTTTGACACAACCCTAATGAAATACCAGCAGATAATGAAGCCAAGGAAGTTAGAGGGAACGTTAATTGTACTGTTTTAAGTGTATCGTAGTAATTGTGGTATATGTGCGGAGAAAGTAAAGTGAACAAAATGACAGCTTGCCGATGGCAGGGACCGAACCTTTGACCTTCGATTACGAGCCCGATGCTCTTACCAACTGAGCTACTTACCAACTGAGTACTGAGCTACAGAACTGCGGCACATTCTGGGCCCATGGCAAAACAGCACCTGTGCGCTACGCGCAACGAAAGCGCTGCTGACTTTCTTGCGGGCCACATGCCTGACCGAAACTTTGTAAACAGTGTAGTCTATATATCTGTGTGCGGATATAAGTGTATACGTATATCATAACCATCACCCTGGAGCACCTGGAGTAGCATGTCAGGCGAATAGCCAGGCAAACATCTCCAGCTTTTCATTAAAACATTTCTCTCTCGCTCTGAGCTACAGTGGCGGTCGTCCGCTCGTCCACTTATCGGGCATTTCTGCACTTGTACACCCTGGCAGTGTTAGTCAGCGCCGCTCTTAGCCATGACGGCCAGTGTGGAACACTCTTTCCGCTACTTGGCGTCACGCAGCACGTGAATCTTTAACGAGCGGACAGCTGACCAATAAGCCCTCGCATTCCCTTCTTTTATTAAAAACGTATGAGTAGCAGCACTTGGTGGCATTCGTCTTGCATTGAATATCACTAAATTACCTATGTGCAGAATAATTGGTAGTTAGGGCGATAGCTTACTCTGTACTTTTGGTGTCCTCTCCAGGCTGCGTTATTAAGATAGAAGACAGATTGATAACAATGCCCACGTGAATGTTATGGAGCCGACGTTCTATCTAGTGGAATACTTCAAAGGACTGAGGTGCGGCGTAAAGCTGCTCTTGAAAAGCCACATGCGAAGCAACTGCACCTAGATACAATTTGGCAGTGGCGTTGCTAACACAGCATCCTCAAGATCCATGTTTACGCAGCTTGAAAAAAATGCATTAGGAAAGGACAGCTCGACACATTTCATCATAACGTATAGGTCGAATGAAATCCCGTAGAATTCAGCTACGAAAGATGATAATGAGTCGTCCGGCAAAACAGTGATTCCCAAAAGAGCTAGACGACGACGATTTCTTATTCAAGGTTATCTTTCACTTTTTTAACATTGCTCAAGATTTATTTCTGACAGAAGATGTCCCGAAAACAGTGCCAGCAGCATTTACGATCGTTATTTACTCTATCGAGTGACAGAGATGAGGCAACAGGGAAAATTTTATTCTTTTCCGTGGAAGTTTCATTTGTATTGTTACGAAAGTCGTTACACATTAGAACTGAGTTCACCGTATACGACGTAGGCCCTTGCATGACGTGCAACTTGCAACGTACCAGCAGAGAGTGCAACCGATTCCGTAACCAGGAGAGAAACACGAAAGCGAAGAGCAAATCAAGGTCCACATTTAGCATATTCTATTTCCAGACACCGCACCACTCAGTGAACAGCTGCGTTTAGGAGCACACGGTTGTAGCTTTTAGCTTATAGCCTTCACATGTTAGTGGGAAAATGCATCCAGGAGGCGATACGTAAACTTGATTGCCTACAAGCGATGTCTCTTTCACACGCATTTAAATTTCTTAGAGAGAATATTGTCTATGTCAGTAAACTTGTATCAGGTAACTTATATAGTCGTGCGCTTTTCACATTTAAGAGCAAGTTTCGTGTTCAAAAGTTTGAACAGCATTCTTCTTTGGAGGTTATTGCTGCTTAAAAAGGTATGGAACTGTGTCTGTTGGTATGGTTTCATTTCTGCCAACAGCTAGAAAAACAAGAGCCCTGTTGCTTATTGTCTCATTGATTTCTTGCGCTGTTTCCAGTTTTTTTTGTTGTTTTCTTTGTACCGCTGGTAACAAGAATGAGGCCAACGTTCTTACAAAAGCAATCAATAAGCCGCAATAGTTCCCGGTAGAATGCGACTTGGACATCTATCCCAGCAAAACAAAACAAATACCTGTTCTTTGTTTTCACATGCGCTTCCTGATAGTGCGCTTATATATTGTGAGCTTTAAGAAAGTACGGTAACGGCTGTACTTAAAGTGCTCATATACAATCGCAAACATCTTCGGCTAGCATACAATGACGAATAAATGATGGCTCTTTTCGGTTCGCATTTTATGCCAGATAAGCTACGCAGTGGCTCGCTTATGTTCTTCACCGCTTGCGATCTGACAGACATTTTCAGTCTGGGCGATGGAAGGGAACGTACTGAGTCCATTCGCACATCGGTTGGTAACAACTTTACTGGTAGTCCTGCAGCGCTTTCGTCGACAGGGCCTTAGGTCTCCCACGTGGGGTCTTCGAGGCCTTGCCTCACCGCAGCCTCTCGGTCCTGGCGGACGGCCCAAAGTGGGTCTCCCCGGCTTCGGCTGAGTAAGTCAGCGGCCCGCAGCGGTGGAAGAGTGCCCGCTCACTTTAATACATTTAAGGCAATATTTCGAGAGGAAGCTAAGAATTTTCTAGTAGTTATTTACATAAAAATATATCAAAACCATTCTGAGTTCAGATTTTGTCAAGAGGACAGCGGACGTGTCAAAATATCACCTGTAGGCCGTCCGACACGCCGAGGGGGCCGTCGGTGTCGAAGGACTCTACGCCGTCACTTAAACCAGAGTGCTTGTGACCCCACCCTACCCAATATGCCGGACATCTTCAATTAGGTTTACATTCACTCAAGAGTACTACACTTTAGTTGTTAGAACATATTTGTATTTCGCCCTTTTCCTTCGAAGCCTCAAGGCCTGTAGACATGCTATGCAGGGCCACATCTCTATCCCAATGATCATTACAATATCGTCATATTTCCTACAATGGGTTTGGGCATGACATAGTAAGTAATGTGTCATTTTCTGATGCATTTCCTAATGTGGCCTATTATGCAAGTTTTCAATGCTTTGAACTACTTATTCCAGGAATGGCCATAATACTGCATCAGCGTGAGCCATCAAGACATTTACCGCACCACAGACTGCTCCTGTAATATTTTTTAATAGATTCCTGAATTTTCTTTCAGTACACCGTCCGGCGTTAAACTCGCAAATAAACCGCTTGTTAACAAAATATTAAATTTGTAAAAGATACTCTTCTTAAATATTTGCGTCACAAATGAATTTAACCTTTCTACAACCTTGAAGTGACCGAAAAAATATCTGCCTTTATATATTGCTCGTCACACTCTTCGTTATTTGCTTCTGTAAGGAAACTTGAAGTGCAGCGGCACAGTGTGGGAAATTGAAGTAGCAAAAGAAAAAAAATATTTCTCGCTGTGGTCCTCATAAAAGTCTAAAAAGCCATCAAACCGACGAAATAAGAAAAAGAAAAAGAAGTGCGCGCCGTGTAAATCGTTTTGTCGTAACTTTTCGTACGCATGTGTGCTGAAAGAATCCCGACAGTTTCAAGACTTACAAAAGAAACTAGAAGCGCTGAGAAATCGAACATGAAGTGAAAGCAACGTGCTTTTCTCGGCGTTCATTTCGAACAAATTTTAGCGGTAGGCAAGAAGATCCTCATAAAAGGGGGGCAAGCGCTGATTTCCCATGGGATCTCCTCTAGACATTGGTTAAGTGTATTTTTTTCAAACGAGGACGTCCTTCTAGGACGCCCACTTCCCAGATGATGATAACGGGGACTAGTCAGCTCCTTGAAGTACTTCATTACTCACGTGTCTCTCTAGATTTTCCACATCGATATAACTCTTTCAAAAGGAAACTGCCCAAGTGTTCAATTTCATATTGTCTCATTTCGGAATTTCTTCATCCTGGAAATTGTCTCCAAAGGAAAGTCTCAAAAGAAAAAAAACGCCGCGTTAGCAGTTCACATTAGAGATTCGTTTATTCCCACACTCCTAATTTCCATTGCACTGGTAATAAACGTGCAAATTTTCAAAATCCTGTGTATATATACCTAAATGTTACTTTCGTATTGAAAATGTCTTCTATCATCATAATCGTAATTATCATTATCACCATCATTATGAGCAGCCTATGTCGTCGACTGCACGATCGAATGCGGAATGGGTCAAGTCCGTTTTTCTAAGTGGGTCGGCTACTCCAGGCAACCAAGAATAGCCGAAAGTACAACAGAATGACAAATATAGGCCAAGATAAACCTGCGATGGTCATCCTTTTTATATATTTCTCTATCAAGATGTGTCTAGTTTTTTGCTGCTGGTATAAAGCAGTGATTGAATAAACTCTTGTCTCCAGATGATAGCAGTGCAAATAACGGCACGTGTTCGATAGATGGTAAACCGTGTCGTCTCAATAAAAAATGTAAGATGAGTACGTGAAAGCACTGCGGATGGAGCGCTGTGGTAAACTGAGTACTGAATTGTCACAGCCGGCACAGTCATCCGGCGCTTTTTCCCACCAAATGTTCTGCCTACCAACAATGATGTTTCCAAGCGAAATGAGAAGACTTAGTGCTGAAGAAAGTCCCTAAAAAGGTGGCGGCTACGGGGACGCTTTTCTGGAGTGGCCCAGTAGTAACAATGCCATAACTTCCTTTAATCATTGAAAGCCAGAGCACGGAACTACAGGGGAGTTCACTTTTCGAAGTATTTCTTCATTGCGAGCGAGGTCTAGAAATAAAGCCATGACAGATTTTCTCTGTCCTTGCATGTATTTACCCACAGGGCGAAAGAAAATATCTCAAGAAAGCGTAGCAGAAAAATGTTATTTTTCTTTTTGTGAAAAATAAGCACGTCATCTAGGTTCTCTAGAAAAGCTTTCGAAATGATAAATGGCACTTAGATATCGAAAAAGCGCAAAGCAACGTCTGTTACAAGAAGAAAAAGAGAAGAGAGAGGAAAGGCAGGGATGCTAACAAGTTTTCGCATGGCCGGTATGCTACCCTGCACAGGAGAAAGGGATGGGAAAGTTTGAACGAAGAGGAAACAGAGAGAGAAAGAGAGGGGCAGCACACACACACAACCTCATGGATCAGAGCGGTAGTCTTGTGAGGTATAGGGCATCATTATGAGTGTACAGCCGCTCGTGCAAGACTTGACCTTAGAATATTCGTCACAAATACTGTCACACTAAAAAGTTAGTCCACAACCACCAGCTTCTTCCCCCATTTTATGACGCTTCGCTCGTATGCTTCCTGCCGACGCATTGTTTATTGTTTGGTCACAATTTGCGCAGTTTGGCAAGATTAATTTTGCCATATCTTTTCTATCGCCTTTACTGCGGATCAACACGCAGTAAAGCCACATATATTACAAATTAAGTTTTGACTGACTGATCAAAAACGTATTTCAGGTTTGTTTTTCAACTTTCCATGCCTTTTTGTTAAGTGGCTCTGCGAAGTCATCTCTCATACAGTGAATATCACTGTATGAGAGATCACTCAATCTTACAAGCCTTCAACATGATCCTATGCACGCTAGTGCAAGCTTAATAACGTACACTATAACCCTGAACTTTTAAAACAGGCGGAATGCAGGGAATCTTTTATATATTTATCCCCAAAAAACACGTATATCAAAGAAGAACGGGGACTCCAGAAAGGATGACTGACCAACCAGGAGATGGGAAGAGTCTCTTTCAGGCTGTATTAGCAAGGCGGCAGAAAATCGAAGTGCTTGGCGGTGAAGTGGTCCAGCGTGTTCTTGTCATTATTTACGTGGTGCGGGTACACAGAAAAGTGCCCGGTGCGGTATCCTGAACGCAATCTGCACGCTGTTTATGCACGCATACTAATTATCCACCACAGTCACCTTCGAACCTGCTGTCTCGCTTGCTAACTAGACAGCGTAATTCACGCTGACGTGCTTCACGAAGATTCGCTGCAACTTCGAAAACAAAGCAGCAACTCGAACGCGTAATCTCTCACCTCGCAGGACAGGCAGAGATTTGACGCACAAAGATGGTGGCCGTGCGAGGCTAAGGTCGGCTTTCCTTCATAATGAGGCATCTTGAGGAGAAGGCTTTGGAGCAGGAGTACAAGTCAGTGGGCGTTATCTTTGCCAGTGTACTTACTCTTCTTTTTCAAACTGCTCCTCGGAATAATTAAGCATGTGCGAGTTACCCATAAGAAACATCTCAAGTGGACACCAATCCGAAATTTAATGAGGACACGCGCTTAAGCCGTTTTTATACATTGGCACGCCTCTGCTTATCAGCGGTACCCGGCTTATTAAAATAATTAACTTCGTATGACGTGCCTCTTGATACTGGTGGCCTCTTAAAGCCCTTTTTTCACTGCAGTGAAGACTTGCGCTTAAGATATAATGCTTGTTGAGTATGTTTGTATTATATGCGTTCTGCAATGCCTGCGTTGTGTATGAATTGCACTGTTCTTGTGGAATTTTTTCTATTGTAGCCATGGGTGATAGCTGAAGGGGACACTGTTGAGGAGGGCGGACTTCGATAGGATGCGGGCGGCGTTCCGATTGTAAGCCTGAACATGCTTATCGTAGGTGGTAGCATTTGTATCTATCACTGGAGCGGATAACTATAGACATATAACGCCGACTTACACTTCCTCACGCTAAACATAAAAGTCGGGGCAATGAACTCAAAAACCCAACAAACGAACAGGTTTTTGTTACGACCGTTTATAAAGTAACAAGGAAGATTAGCCGTAGAGGCACACTAGCACCCAACGCGACGAGTTCTTATCTTAGCGATCATTAGGAAAGTGTGTCACTGACACCTCTAGTATGTACAAGCGATCTCGATCAGCGAAAACAAAAACTTGTGTACAACTCATGCATAGCAGCAGAGTTTATATTGCATTGCCTATATTGCTACCCATGCATACTTTAGGCTGCTCATTACGTTTTCTTCTATCTCTCCAATGAGATTACGAGATCACCATGGCGTAATCGTATGTACTACATACAATTACGCGCAATTTCAAGGAGCAGTATGAATTATTTCCCCATTCAAGGTGACACTGGTACATTCTTCAATGCACGAAAACGAGTAATATTTTGCTCATGTGCTTGCTACTTGATGTGTTCTCTCTCGGCTTGTTGAACTCATTTACGCATTCAAAATGTGTGATAGGTCACATTAAATATACTGTACAGCAGGATCGGCTACAATAAGTTGGATCAAAAAATTAATTTTTGAACATATCATTTCAATGTTTTTTTTTTTTAAAGAAAAGATCATTGAATAATCCAAAAGCGAAGCAGTTGGGTTATTCAGTGGACAAGAACACCGCGGTAGCTTTGCTATGATAATACACATCACAAGAAAAAGAAAGTGTTTAAAGGCTGGTGCAAAGTATCAAATAAAAGAGATGGTTGATCCCTCTGTCATAGGAATCGGAATAACACGAAAGTAAAGCGTGCCCTAACAGAAGTAACTGAATGTTTACTGTACATTGATATAAGAGTGTTTATACAATGTATATTGATGTCTGGCAGCTATAGCACCGTTTAACGTGGATGCACCCACTTTGATGATTAATGGTACATCTCCATCCCGACGACTAACGTCCATGTTAAATGATTAAACAAAACCTTGTGGTAGCTGTAGTAGTCAACGGTGAAAGCGTAACCAGATAAGAGGTGTGATAGCCAGAAGAGCGTCGCATAGTGGATGCAGAATTTGGTCGCCATCCCGCAGCATGTTGTGATTGAACACCACGGCCAGATTAGAGGGAAACGCAAAGCGCGTCGTGCCGCCCTGGTAGCCTGGCCGCGATTTTTCTCGGGGCGAGCACGTCAGCGGGGAACGCGGTGTTGCAGCCAGGTGAGGCAGGCGCGCGTCGCAGAGCTATTTTTAAAGACGATAGCCTTTCTTGGGGAACTTAAACGCAGAAATTTTGGTCTGTCTTTCTGTCTGTCTGTCTTTCTGTTTGTCGGCACGTCCCTCGATTCAGCCACTCGGCCAAAGTTGAACCACTAGCCCAAGGGCCAGCCGTCTTGAACTGGTGCGGCTGTTCATACTTGTGAACGTTGTCGATCAAAAAGTAAATATCATGCATATCTGAGGTGCAACATCACTAGGTAAGTATTAGGTGGCGTGTTCCTTTAATAGAAAATGTATACATACGTAATTTTAAGGACCCTAGTTTCTTAAGCTGCGCTGAAAATGCATAAGAATGGAAGCTTGAGCGACTTGATATGCGTTCATCTTTGTTGAAACAGCGCTCACTAGACGACGATGAAGTAAAAGAAGGCACAGGACAGGAAGCGCCTGTCCTGTGCCTTCTTTTACTTCGTCGTCGTCTAGTGAGCGCTGTTTCAACTGGTTTCAACAAAGCTGAAAATGCGACTGCGCTGACATTTGCCTTCCTCCGTGCCCTTCACACGACCTCATTGTTGTGTTTCGGTTTCGGTTCTGTATTGCACTGTACGAATGCCATGGGTTGGTGTTGAAAAACTTTAGTTTTGAGAAGGCCAAGAAGGTGAAAAAAAATATTTAAAAAATGAAAAAGCAGCGTTGTGGGCAGCCTTCAGGCTGCCGGTTGTGGGCGCCGCTCTAGCGTTCCTGTTTTACCCAGGCGACGTGTAAATAAAAGAGTGTGTGGAGAGTACTCGTTGAGTGCGGACGTTTCTCTGCTTCAGCGCTCCGCGCCAAACCGCGTTTTCGGGCTGGCTGGCGTCCCCGCCGGTCGCGTTGGTCACCGCCGGTCTTCGCCTGCTGCTGCGCCGGGACTACCAGCACGCAACACAGCACTCATGTTTCCCGACATATTGCCAGATGGCGTCCATATCTCACACAGCGCCTCTTCTATCGTCTTTACACGACATTTGCAGCGAAGCACGCAGATACGCGGCCAATTTTTTGGTTTGCATTAGAGTGATGCTATGAGCGAGGGCGACGCTTTTACGGCGCTTGGGGTAAGATCGCCACCTCGCGGTGTGTTATGGCACTGACAAAATTGAACTTCTATTGCACACGCGTCGAATGGCACGGACGGGTAACGCGTTGCAGGTGTTAATCGCGGAGGCCGCAGTAATGACGAATTACTTTATTTTACCGCTCTCAGAGGGCAACAACAACCCCCCGACCGGGAGAGTGGTAGATATAAAAGGCGCGTTTGTAAAGGCGCTAGAGTCCGTCACCGTGGCGCAGTGGATAGCGTGCCCGGCATCTGTTGTTGCGGACCGAGCAGTCGTGGGTTCGATGCCCGTTGACGGAACTTTTTTTCTTTGTCATCTGATCGTATAACTTTTTTCTACGTCATTTCCGTGACGGAAATACGTCACTGAAGTCTTGGTGGACCCCGGCATAAAACGCTTTCGTGTTAAAAAAGTTGCTCGAGCCCCAAAACACCGCAAGTTGTCAAGTCAGGAGGAAAAGGCGAAGCAGTTGGGTTGAAAAGAAGGCACCATAGGACAACAAATACAAAAAATACGGCAAATTAGAACAGTGAGTTTTTGGTCAGATAACACTTCAATCGAGGGAGAAAGCATGCAGAACGTGAACCGCATTATTTCATTCACAACTGTCTGCACCTACGCTACAGCAACAGTCAATGGCCCTGGGGAACTGTATGGAAGAACTACTAAGCATTTACAGAAGCATTTCCGTCGTCTCCTCTTGACGAGACAGTTGAAACGAAGAGGGCTGGATGCTTAAGCAGAAAACAACTGAGTCGGCATGGCTGCTCCGCAGAGGCTGCAGCAACTATTGCTCAGGCACCTTCTTGGACCGTTGCTCTTCGTGCATCGCAGTCGCGTAGCCACATCTTGCTAAGACAGCTCTTCCTGTATCGCCGTAGCGTTTCTAAATCTTACCATGCAGTCTTATTTTATTGCGAGAGCAATTATATGGACAGTCTCGGCTCAATTTTGTCATCGCCGTCGCCGTCGTTATGCACCGTATGTGTATAACTATGTATATGTATATAAAAGCCCCAAAGAAAAATAATTCAGAAAAATGCTTCCGTAGCGCGGAATCGAACTAGGGACCTCTTGCTCCGCAGCGAGTGGCGCTAACCACTACGCCACGAAACGCACATCCTCCACGTAGCTAACGGCGAGCGTCAAATACACACATTTTACCGCTGGACGGACTCAGAGACGGCAGGCGCTTATAAGCGTTTCTTCATTACCAGCGAGATGGCGGTAGGAGCGCGACGGGCGCATTTAAAAGTCGTCGGCGAGCTCGCTCACTTCTTCTTATTTTGCACAGGGAGAACCTTGCCCTTCCGCTGTCTGCACGCGCGGTGTTCTCGTGGTGAGGGGAAGAGGATGTTTCAAGCTTTCACCGTGGCGTCCGCGCTCATGTTACGGAGCGTACGAAAGTCACTCGAGCTCAAGGGACGCCGCTAAACGAACAAACAGAAGATGAGCGCGAACTATCAAGTGTCACAACTCGACACTTGATGCACGCTAGTTTACTTCGCTGCTTTGGCAGCCTCTGCAACAGGAGCGCTGTTCAAACTGAGAGTATCCATTGGCGAGCCTCACTTCGTATAGCATTAGTTTCTTGCTATCGCATTCATTGCAACTCTGACTTTTTTACTTGACATACTCATGTCAAATGAGCTTTGCTTCACAAACACAAAAGAAAACAAAGCGTAGCCGGAGTGACAACGAGCTCGGTAATCACCGTTATCAGCATCTCTTCTCCCATGCTTCGGTATAGGCTCTCAGAAAAGAAGAGAGCGAGCGTAGGTGAGGAGCAAATTCCCCGCGGAAGGAAGCATCACTGGTACCTTGTTGTCCGTAGGGCCTCGTAACGAGATGATCGTATTGCGCCTTGCCAGGCCCCCAGAGTCAACACAAAGGCCGGAACAACGGCTTTGGCCAAGGGCGCTCCTGCCCCAGGAACACCGACGCTGTTTCGACCTTACGAGGAGCCAAATATCGTCTATCTCGAGCCGGCAGTGGACCATATCTCAAGAACTTCTTCGGGAATGGGCAGTGACGTGAAAACTAAGTTGAGAACAGTCGTTCATCTGGCAATCTTGTTCCTGCCACGCGAACTGTAGGCTACAGTAGATTCTGTGATTACTATAGCAGTATGGAACTGTGACAAAGAAGCAAATGCTTATCTTGCTCGTGGAAGTAAAGAGAAACAGCACGCAATTCATATTCCATGGCCTAGCTTTAGGCGTTCTAGGCTCAGCATATTTCGAGCATTATGCCATGTTCTTACACGTATTTATTACCATTTTATAGCACTTGCACTAAGGCCGCAATTCAAGGTATTCCTTTTGAAGTTATCACGATATACGAGAGCATGCTTCTCGATGACCGTGTTTCCATTACACGAAAAAACATTAGACAACAAAACAATCAAGCAATCAATGAAGCGAACGAACAAAAGAACAATGTTCCCCCTCTCCCGGCTATTCGTTGGAATATGGCATGCACTAAGTCATGAACTTTGCCAGCTCACCCTCGTACACTTTGTCAGCTCACCCTCGCCGCACGTGGAGGTATTCTTGAACTTGGACATTACATAGAATCTCACGGTGAAGACGATGCTGTGAGTTTCTGTATTTCACTTGAGATGGCCTTATATTGCTACCGCACGAAATAGCATAAACGAAACGCATTGAGCAGCGGCCACACCAGACATAATATGTCTACCTTCATGTATGAACCATCCAGACTCATAAGCAGAGCTTTAGGTTTAGGATCTTGAAACCACCAAATGATCAGCGTATTTGGCCGGTAACACTGCAATAGATTTTGTAACTTCGTCAGACATTACTACACTGTCAGCATATACATTTTTTGGTCCAAGAATGCCATAAGGAACATAAACGAGAGACGAGCAGTTTGAAACTGTTCGCGTGTAAACAAGGCCACTATAGGTGACGATGTTCACGTGTTACATCACAAGGAAAACAGGGTAAGCCCCATCGAAGGCTGCGACGTGGAGAACGTTTTGCAACGACATGTAAGCATGCAATGAATCTGCAGAATTTTTTTATTATGTGTAAGGAAGATACACTTTTCACTCTAAAGAAAACAAGTGTCGTTTGACTTTTTTGGAAAGTCGTGCGTCCCACGACTCTCCCAAAGAGTCAACGTGATTCTCCAAAGACAGTTGCACAGATGAGAGTCACATGGGTAGCAAAGAAGAGTGAAATGACACCCGTACTTTTCTTAGAGTGTTGGGTGAGTTGGTGATCAGTCATGTTATCAAGAACAGCGTGGGATTTCAAACGTGCCTAAAACGAAGAGGTTGTGTATTTCTGCTGTTCCTTTTGTACTAGTCTCAAATTCTGCGCTGTTCTTGACAACGTGAGCTTTTCTTCGACTAAGCACTCCGCCTGCACTTTAACCAGTTCCTGAGCGCAGCCCTAGCGCTCCGTTAGGTATGTACCTTCTCCAGCCGTTTTTTATCTACCTTCTCTTTATTTTTGATCAGCAGCAAAATGCCTCTCTCTGAAGTCCTTCAAGCAAAGTCGCGCGCTTTTCGAGGCACTGGAGTCATTTAGCTGCAATTTGAGCTACTTGGGGTTCCACGTCATCGTTTTCGTATTTAAGTCGTGCGCTAACAGAGAACATGGAGTAAAGCGCTCCTTAGAAGTGCACTTAGTAAAGCGAGACAAAAATGAGTTAGCACCGACGTAGCAGATGAAATATACGTACAAGAACTGCTCCGACTGCACTCACTTCGTCTACTTACAAGTCCAAGCAATGGATCGCGCTGTCTGCACCATGGCAGCAAGACAGCCTGAACTAATGGCTACCGGATACGGTCACTGGTGCAGCAATTCGAGACGGTGGGTTAGTGTCAGGAGCACTGCGGTAGCGACGTAGAGAAGAGACAGAAAATTGGCAAAGTGAATCCGACAAATACAAAATACCGGAGGCAGTGCCGAGGCGTGTTTACCGTGCACGGTCAACTAAAGCAAACAGGAAATAGGAAGCCGGGCTGCGCTTCACGATGCGTAAAATTAAAGGGAGCAGCGCAATCCCATATGCAGGATAAAAAGACAGAAACTGAAGCCGTACGAAGGATTTATGGTTGCCGCGACGTGGAGACTATGTGGCGCAGCTATTTCGGCAGATACACTTATCATTTATATAAAGAAGCATTGCTTTTGACACTATATGCTATATTGTATGGTGATGCATACAAAACACTAGCACCGCTACACTAACCGTAGAGCAGTGGGAGGCCAAGCTATCGGTCCCAGAGCCGAAGAATCAGCGAAGCCTGGTTCAACGGGGACGAGAGATGGCGAAGGCTCACGGCTACCTGGATTAAGGAGGCCGCCCACCTTGGGCGCAGAGTGCGCATCCTCTAAATAAGCGTTTATTCTCACTCTCTCTTTGCTCAGTTTGCCCTTCATGAATATTGAGAGACCTAATTTAGTGATATGTCCCGCAGACATTGACTAGTGTGCGGTTGGAGTACAAATATGACCCATCTATCCCCGTATTTATGCCGCAGGCCTTGTCAAATGCTCTAAAACAAAGAGAAATAGGAAGCAGGGCTGCGCGTAAAGGAGTTTTGTAGTTAGCAATATTGCAATATTTCTAAACTGTTGTTACCATGGAGAAGTTAAATGACATTACATACATTGCTCGCAATGATATAACAGTGTTACCATATTTCAGTGGTCCCGTAGAATTTGTCATTGTGTACAGTAGAACTGAAACAGGCAACCGTTATATTCAGACCAGGCGCGTCATTAAGTGCAGATTTTATTCAAAACCTACGCAATATCACTGATACGATGACAGAGCTTTACTTTGATGGCATAACAATAATTCAATTGTTTATCTAACGGAAATTCCTTCCGGCAGCAGGATTTGACAAGTCTTTTTGCAAAGAAAAATAAAAAAGGGAACGTCGGACATCACTCGCAGTAAAAAGGTTGCGTATAATTACCTGCGAGCAGGAATAATGGCAACTCTTTGTAGTTTCAAAGATGGCGGCCAATATCCAATCTCAATTGTTGGCTCGTATGGGTTCTTGTTGTTATAAATTACAGTAAATGTAATCGAAGCACGCGTTGTGCTACGCGCCTAAAGGCGCGCGTGTACGAAATCTGTAAGCAAATCTGACGTTCTAAGCACTACGAAAAACATGCCACAGCACTATTGAAAGTGATGATACAGGCCAAGCGTCTTTTTTGTTCGATGTTCACCACGGCTATTACGGGTCCACTTAGGCTGTGACTAACGTATTAGCACTAGCACTTCTTATACCCAAATCGGGGAACAAAGGAAGTCCTACACAGTGCAGAACGGATACCATTTACCACAATGTTTTGTCAGAGTTTTATATAGTAGTTGCGCACTGCACTGATGAAAAGAAACGATCGTGCAACGGAAATAATACACTTGTAGTGAAGAGAAGGGAGGTTGCCATTTAGAGATTCAACGAGACAATGTGGTATCTAGGTTGCGATTAAGAGCGGAAAAAATCGAATTATCGCAGCATATATTCGGTCATGTGTAATAAATCGTTAGCCCTGCCGCTATATCCTGTGTTCGGCGCAGCATTCAGTTGCGAGAAGACTGTTATTTCCTCGGTCCTTTCTCACAGTAAAGTACTCCTTAAGAGAAATTGGGGCATACGCCTCTCAGGCACAACGATTACTCTTCACATAAGCGTTTCATCGCCGGAGTCTGGAGCGATGAAGACAAATCACAACTACGGTATAAAATGAACATTTTTTGTCCCATGCTTCCCGTACTCTGGCTCCCATAACATGGGTGCTACCGCGACCACTGCTACATTTTCTACGGGCACGGCTCGCTTGGACCTACAGAATGAAGTAGCTAAAGAAAAATAACGAATCGGTATGAAGGTTCGTGGAGCATAAAATACGTCGGTGTTCTATACGTGATCATTCTTTTTTTCCTTCTTTTCGGCCCTCTTCTGAAATGGAGAAGCATTCAAGCTTATTGGAGCGAAAGCTTGCAAGAAGTCGAAAAACCATCACGTTAAACACACAGAAGTCAGACAGCGCCATCGTGTCTCTAGAAATATGGAAAGGGAACGACAGCCCGCGAACATAAAGAAAACAACGCGATAGAGGGGGCTGGGAGGGCAGTTTTGCCGCACGTATCAACATGCTTGAACGACTGTGCCTGCAAACACTTATGTATAGAGTACCACGCATGATGCACTGCTTTGCCATAATGCGGCACTGTATTTTAAAGACGATAGTCTATCTTGGGGAACTTAAACGCAGAAATTTTGGTCTGTCTTTCTGTCTGTCTTTCTGTTTGTCGGCACGTCCCTCGATTCAGCCACTCGGCCAAAGTTGAACCACTTGCCCAAGGGCCAGCCATCGTGAACGGCTGACGAGGTTCATACTTGTGTACATTGTTGATCAAAAAGCAAACATTACGCATATCTGAGGCGCAACATCACTAGGTAAGTATTAGGCGGTGTGTTCCTTTAACACAAAATACATAGATACGCAATTTTAAAGACCTTCATGGTATGCGTTTAACGTTGAGACAGTAACGCGTTTATTAAAAGATTGCCACAGCTGAAGCGATCAGCGGTCCAGCCGAGCAAGCGCGAGCGCCAACAACAACCGTCTTCGTCGTCTTCTTTCGCAGGCGTTCTTGTCTGCGCCCTACCATGTTACAAATCACTCCCCCGCGGAAAAGGAGCCATCCTGGCGACCTAAGGAACAGGTACAACTGGTTTGTCATAATGCGGCTTCAGTCGATCGACGTGAACAGTCTCGCGGCCGCGACGACGGCGGTCCGTAGATGATTGAACAGGCTCAATCATATAGTTAACTGGGGATGCTTGACGTAGGACGCGGTAGGGGCCTTCGTACTTAGGCAGTAGCTTTGTGGAAAGGCCAGGAGCGGAGGAGGGAACGCGAAGCCACACCAACGTTCCAGGCGAATACGACTGAGGAGGCAGGTTTTCGTCGTGACGGTCCTTCTGGCCCTACTCGCCCTACAATGTTACAACCCTAGTTTCTTAAGGTGCGCTGAAAATGCGACTGCGCTGAAACTTGTCTTCCTCCGTGCCCTCTGCACAAGCTCATGTTGTGTTTCGGTTTCGGTTCAGTATTGCATTGTACGAATGACAGGGGGCGCCGCTCTGGCATTCCTGTTTTACCCAGGCGACGTGTAAGTAAGAGAGTTTGTGGAGAGTACTCGTTGAGTGCGGACGTTTCTTCTCCTTCGGCGCATCGCGCCAAACAGCGTGTTCGGGCTGGCCGGCGTCCCCACCGGTCGCGTTGGTCACCGCCGGTCTTCGCCTGCCGCTGCGCCGGGACTACCAGCCCGCAACACAGCACTCGTGTTTCCCGACGTATTGCCAGATGGCGTCCATATCTCACGCAGCGCCTCTTCTATCGTCTTTAGACGACATTTGCAGCGAAGCACGCAGATACGCGGCCAATTTTTTCCTGAGTGTTCATGCATGCGTTTTTTTTCCTGATTTGCTCTAGAGATGAAACTATGGTGTGCTTACTGCGATCACAGAACTCGCGTACTGGAGGCTGTAGGGAAACGTCGAATGTCCACTAAGCGTTTTTTTGTTTCTAGAAGAAAGGAGATAAAATAGAAAAAACAGAACACGAACCAAGATAAAGCAATGAAGGAAAATATAAATAATCAATGACGAAGGTGTAGCTGGATGGCGACTGGAAGGCGTACATAGGGGGTCGAGCAAAAAACGGGGATTTTCGGTTTGGTCATGGTGCGTTTTCTTCCACATAGTAGAGCCCGTCATGGGCATCCTTACGAGGCTCATCATACGCACTTTGTAAGTTGAAAGTCCACCGCCGCATCTACACTCGTGTAAACCAGTTTCAACGGCACCACGACATCACGAACGGCACCACACGTGGCCGTAGGTAACGCGATTTCGTTCCTTTATATATTTTGCTGCTTTTACATGGTACAAGTATGCTTGCTCGCACTAATGAAATCTTGCGTCTTCACATGATTTCACGTTTAACCAGACCGTTTCTTCGTTTGAGAACGAAAGCTCTGCTGCGCTATGCCTTCCGAGGTCGTCGCGTCGCCATGACCTCCTGAGCCACCAGAGCGGAATTGATCATGATAAGAACATTATTGCTCGCTAAATAACAAGGCCCCCTGCTCTACGTCCTCAGCACACAGGCCTTGGTAACGGGGGCCGGCACCTCTGCGATTAAAAGCAAGCGAATATGTCTTGACTAAATTGCTTTAACCCCCGGGGAGCTATCGCACGTCAAGATTATGTAGTGGTGGGTCGCTCTCGCTCCACAAAGCTTGAACTTATCGTGTTGTCTATCATCTGCGCGAACGTGATATGCCCTGATCGCGTTTACAATGTTTCCGTCTTGCCGGCGCCGCCATGCGACTGCCTGCTTCTTGTTTAGACTTTCACTTTGTGGTTCCACCAGTCTCCTTCGTAGCCGATAATTTTCGACAATCTCCATATAATTAGGCAGAACCTCGCGATTGTGGGTGGAGCCGCACTACTCCCGGAGTTTCAGTTTTTTTTGGCTGAAGTGTTTCAAGTACCGCCGTGGCTCTGAGGTAGAACACTCGACTAGAATGCAAAGGACCAGGTTCAAATTTGCTCTGATCCTAAACAATTTTTTAAGTGTGAAGGATTTCATAGCGAACCTTTGACACTTTGAGCATTTCTATCTATCTATCTATCTATCTATCTATCTATCTAGCTATCATCTATCATTATCTATCTATCTATCTATCTATCTATCTATCTATCTATCTATCTATCTATCTATCTATCTATCTATCTACTTAGCCGCCTACGTCTAAGTGCCCTCGTGGCCGCCTCCATAATTTAGTGTTGTCCAAAATTGGCATACGAGGGTAAGAGGATTTGACGAATATGGCTGTATGGTCATTACATAAATAACGTGCAAATCCTGTTGAGTACGTCGTCAAACCCTTTCCTAGAAACACGCGTGGCGCATACCCGTTTACCACGGGCCGCGGTGTACGGGTAGGCGCCACAGGTGATTGCCAGTTTATATCTACCAGGAACAGCGAGAACAGACATTGGCAATGAAATTGGAGAGCGTTAAGAAAAAAAAAATGTCACAGCTTCGCCTAAACGGCAAAGCAATGAATGCGATAGCAACAAATTGAAATGTAACGCGAAGAACGGAAAGCAGCTCGAAATTTCCAGCGCGTCACTCAAGCGCAAAGACGCACGAAGAGATCACGTACAGGACGAGCGCGAACTATCAAATGTCACAGTTGTTACTTATTTATGTTTGAGCAGCGTGCTCGTTTCACAAACGTGGCCGCGGCCGCTGCAGTGAGCAAAGTGACCTTCGTACGCTCCATAACTTCAGCGCGGACATTGTCGTGAAAGCGTAAGATATAGAACCATTCCTCCTCCCTCCACGAGACATGTGCGCGAGCAGGCGACCACGCAACGCTGCGAGCGGTGCGATGACCTTTAAAGCGGCCCCCTAGCGCACCTCGCGCTGTCTCGCTGGTGAGCAAGAAAGCATGCCGAAGTAAATGGTGTATATAAATAGCTCGCCGTTAGCATGCTGAAAGACGGTACTCTTCGTGGCCTAGCCGCCTAACGCAGCTCGCTGCGGAGCGAGAGGTCGCCCCTTCGATTACGCGCTTCGGAAACTATTTCCGAAGTATTGTTCTTTGTACTTTTATGTATATATACGTAAACGGGACATGACGGCGACGCCGACGGCAAAATCAGCCGCGAGTGTCCATATAAGTGATAGCGAAATAAAACTGACATCGGCAGCGTTGACCCGTAGAATTCAAAGCTTAAAAATTACGATCCCAGCAGGAATCGAACCCAAGCATTCTGCGTGGCAGTGAGTTATTCTACCACACAGCCACGCCTGGTCTGGAAAGTGCTTTGAAAAAACACCCTATGCAGGCGTTATATCGCCGCAACGTCCATTGTGGTTGTGGTGCTGCCCATCCAATTTGATAAGAAAGCAATGAACGCTACATGTGTACTCATATGATACAGGTGTCATGTCGGGACAACGTCTGTGGTTGCAGTGTTGTCTCCGCTTTTTAGCAGCCTATTAAACGTTACATTTCTATTTCTAGGATTCAAGCTTGACGACATTGTGCCAGAAGTTCTAGGTACTGTACGCGCACGATTGTGCTACACTTGAAAATACCGCGCTTGGCCTCGAGCGTCAACCTGGTATGCCTGTGTGCAACAGCGTCTTGTTATCGTTGTTGCGTCGGTTAATATTGAATTGCAATTGGGAATACCGTTTTCTCAAAGGTAAGTGATCTGTAGTAGTTGTTCTGCTATATGCTACGCTACTCCACGAACATTACTTCTAGAATCGCATTTTATTTTGAGCTGCACGTACCAAAGGAGAATCTAGCATACGACATACATTGCACGCGTGCGCAGTTCCTATATAAATCTGAGTAATGCCACGCTTGTCGCATTCCTATAGAAGTCTCAGTAATGACATGCTCAATTTAAAAGCGCATGTGTTAGAGGATGTGGCTTCAATGGTGAAAGTGATTAGATATTCCGAAATATGTGATTGCATGCAGTTAGAAACTTCCTCATATGTTAATACGGGTCTGTGAACAAAAAAAAAAAACGCTGTGTGAATGTTGTTGGTCATTTGCTACAGTACTTTCACGCATTATTATGGCAGCTGTGTGACGGCTGTTAAAAACGTTCGAAAGTTAGATTTTGGTTTTCTTGGCCTAGTTGAGTGCTACGAGGTGTTGGGCGAAGATAAAATCGCGTGTCTTTTGTGCGTTCTTAAGCAGAGCATACGCCGTAATAGACATTGTTGTACTGTTTGGGGGTGTTCAATAAACAAGAATGCTGTTTTGTACTGCAACAATTTTTATTCATCTGTGTAACAGATCACGCAAACAACTTGGACACATGCACGTAAGAAACGTACGCAGTGCATCGCGCGCACGCATTAAAAAACGGGCCTGTCATTTTAAAACAAATAATATAGAACAATGGACGTAACAGACGGCATGGTTGTCTAGGGGAGCAGCGTCGGCAGTACAAATATCAAACCAGAATGAAAACATGAATAGAAAAACGGAGAGTAACAGGCGCTTTACCCACGGCTTCTCTGAGCCGCGCAGATCCACCTATCGCCACCGTCCGCCGTTGGTGGCGCCACCAGTACCACTGAAAGCAGCAGCGCGCGAGGCGGATAGCACCGTTTAACGTGGATGCACCCACTTTGATGATTAATGGTACATCTCAATCCCGACGACTAACGTCCATGTTAAATGATTAAACAAAACCTTGTGGTAGCTGTAGCTGTAGTAGTCAACGGTGAAAGCGTAACCAGATAACGAGGTGTGATAGCCAGAAGAGCGTCGCATAGTGGATGCAGAATTTGGTCGCCATCCCGCAGCATGTTGTGATTGAACACCACGGCCAGATTAGAGGGAAACGCAAAGCGCGTCGTCCCACCCTGGTAGCCCGGCCGCGATTTTTCTGGGGGCGAGCACGCCAGCGGGGAACGCGGTGTTGCAGCCAGGTGAGGCAGGCGCGCGTCGCAGAGCTATTTTTTGGTTTGGATTAGAGTGTTGCTATGAGCGAGGGTGACGCTTTTACGGCGCTTGGGGTAAGATCGCCACCTCGCGTTGTGTTATGGCACTGACAAAATTGAACTTCTATTGCACACGCGTCGAATGGCACGGACGGGTAACGCGTTGCAGGTGCTAATCGCGGAGGCCGCAGTAATGACGAATTACTTTATTTTACCGCTCTCAGAGGGCAACAACAACCCCCCGACCGGGAGAGTGGTAGATATAAAAGGCGCGTTTGTAAAGGCGCTAGAGTCCATCACTTATCCGTCTAAAGGAATTCTAGTCACTATGTAACCATTCCGGTAATTACCTCTGTATGTACTGTTTATGCACTGTAATATTATTGTATGAGGTGCAAAAGTAAGTAATAAAGAAAAAAAATCACCGTGGCGCAGTGGATAGCGTGCCCGGCATCTGTTGTTGCGGACCGAGCATTCGTGGGTTCGATGCCCGTTGACGGAACTTTTTTTCCTTTTCATCTGATCGTGTAACTTTTGTCTACGTCATTTCCGTGACGGAAATACGTCACTGAAGTCTTAATGGACCCCGGCATAAAACACTTTCGTGTTAAAAAAGTTGCTCGAGCCCCAAAACACCGCAAGTTGTCAAGTCAGGAAGAAAAGGCGAAGCAGTTGGGTTGAAAAGAAGGCACCATAGGACAACAAATACAAAAAATACGGCAAATTAGAACAGTGAGTTTTTGGTCAGATAACACTTCAATCGAGGGAGAAAGCAAGCAGAACGTGAACCGCATTATTTTATTCACAACTGTCTGCACCTGCCCTACAGCAACAGTCAATGGCCCTGGGGAACTGTATGGAAGAACTACTAAGCATTTACAGAAGCATTTCCGTCGTCTCCGCTTGACGAGACAGTTGAAACGAAGAGGGCTGGATGCTTAAGCAGAAAACAACTGAGTCGGCATGGCTGCTCCGCAGAGGCTGCAGCAACTATTGCTCAGGCACCTTCGTGCACCGTTGCTCTTCGTGCATCGCAGTCGCGTAGCCACATCTTGCTAAGACAGCTCTTCCTGTATCGCCGTAGCGTTTCTAAATCTTACCATGCAGTCTTATTTTATTGCGATAGCAATTATATGGACAGTCTCGGCTCAATTTTGCCATCGCCGTCGCCGTCGTTATGCACCGTATGTGTATAACTATGTATATGTATATAAAAGCCCCAAAGAAAAATAATTCAGAAAAATGCTTCCGTAGCGCGGAATCGAACTAGGGACCTCTTGCTCCGCAGCGAATAGCGCTAACCACTACGCCACGAAACGCACATCCTCCACGTAGCTAACGGCGAGCGTTATATACACACCTTTTACCGCTGGACGGACTCAGAGACGGCAGGCGCTTATAAGCGTTTCTTCATTACCAGTGAGATGGCGGTAGGAGCGCGACGGGCGCATTTAAAAGTCGTCGGCAAGCTCGCTCCCTTCTTCTTATTTTGCACAGGGAGAACCTTGCCCTTCCGCTGTCTGCACGCGCGGTGTTCTCGTGGTGAGGGGAAGAGGGATGTTTCAAGCTTTCACCGTGGTGTCCGCGCTCATGTTACGGAGCGTACGAAAGTCACTCGAGCTCAAGGGACGCCGCTAAACGAACAAACAGAAGATGAGCGCGAGCTATCAAGTGTCACAACTCGACACTTGATGCACGCTAGTTTACTTCGCTGCTTTGGCCGCCTCTGCAACAGGAGCGCTGTTCAAACTGAGAGTATCCATTGGCGAGCCTCACTTCGTATAGAATTAGTTTCTTGCTATCGCATTCATTGCAACTCTGACTTTTTTACTTGACATACTCATGTCAAATGAGCTTTGCTTCACAAACACAAAAGGAAACAAAGCGTAGCCGGAGTGACAACGAGCTCGGTAATCACCGTTAGCAGCATCTCTTCTCCCATGCTTCGGTATAGGCTCTCAGAAAAGAGGAGAGCGAGCGTAGGTGAGGAGCAAATTCCCCGCGGAAGGAAGCATCACTGGTACCTTGTTGTCCGTAGGGCCTCGTAACGAGATGATCGTATTGCGCCTTGCCAGGCCCCCAGAGTCAACACAAAGGCCGGAACAACGGCTTTGGCCAAGGGCGCTCCTGCCCCTGGAACACCGACGCTGTTTCGACCTTACGAGGAGCCAAATATCGTCTATCTCGAGCCGGCAGTGGACCATATCTCAAGAACTTCTTCGGGAATGGGCAGTGACGTGAAAACTAAGTTGAGAACAGTCGTTCATCTGGCAATCTTGTTCCTGCCACGCGAACTGTAGGCTACAGTAGATTGTGTGATTACTATAGCAGTATGGAACTGTGACAAAGAAGCATATGCTTATCTTGCTCGTGGAAGTAAAGAGAAACAGCACGCAATTCATATTCCATGGCCTAGCTTTAGGCGTTCTAGGCTCAGCATATTTCGAGCATTATGCCATGTTCTTACACGTATTTATTACCATTTTTACAGCACTTGCACTAAGGCCGCAATTCAAGGTATTCCTTTTGAAGTTATCACGATATACGAGAGCATGCTTCTCGATGACCGTGTTTCCATTAGACGAAAAAACATTAGACAACAAAACAATCAAGCAATCAATGAAGCGAACGAACAAAAGAACAATGTTCCCCCTCTCCCGGCTATTCGTTGGAATATGGCATGCACTAAGTCATGAACTTTGCCAGCTCACTCTCGTACACTTTGTCAGCTCACCCTCGCCGCACGTGGAGGTATTCTTGAACTTGGACATTACATAGAATCTCACGGTGAAGACGATGCTGTGAGTTTCTGTATTTCACTTGAGATGGTCTTATATTGCTACCGCACGAAATAGCATAAACGAAACGCATTGAGCAGCAGCCACACCAGACATAATACGTCTACCTTTCATGTATGAACCATCCAGACTCATAAGCAGAGCTTTAGGTTTAGGATCTTGAAACCACTAAATGATCAGCGTATTTGGCCGGTAACACTGCAATAGATTTTGTAACTTCGTCAGACATTACTACACTTTCAGCATATACAATTTTTGGTCCAAGAATGGCATAAGAAACATAAACGAGAGACGAGCAGTTTGAAACTGTTCGCGTGTAAACAAGGCCACTATAGGTGACGATGTTCACGTGTTACATCACAAGGAAAACAGGGTAAGCCCCATCGAAGGCTGCGACGTGGAAAACGTTTTGCAACGACATCTAAGCATGCAATGAATCTGCAGAATTTTTTTATTATGTGTAAGGAAGATACACTTTTCACTCTAAAAAAAACAAGTGTCGTTTGACTTTTTTGGAAAGTCGTGCGTCCCACGACTCTCCCAAAGAGTCAACGTGATTCTCAAAAGACAATTGCACAGATGAGAGTCACATTGGTAGCAAAGAAGAGTGAAATGACACCCGTACTTTTCTTAGAGTGTTGGGTGAGTTGGTGATCAGTCATGTTATCAAGAACAGCGTGGGATTTCAAACTTGCCTAAAACGAAGATGTTGTGTATTTTTGCTGTTCCTTTTGTACTAGTCTCAAATTCTGCGCTGTTCTTGACAACGTGAGCTCTTCTTCGACTAAGCACTCCGCCTGCACTTTAACCAGTTCCTGAGCGCAGCCCTAACGCTCCGTTAGGTATGTACCTTCTCCAGCCTTTTTCTATCTACCATCCCTTTATTTTTGATCAGCAGCAAAATGCCTCTCTCTGAAGTCCTTCAAGAAACGTCGCGCGCTTTTCGGGGCACTGGAGTCATTTAGCTGCAATTTGAGCTACTTGGGGTTCCACATCTTCGTTTTCGTATTTAAGTCGTGCGCTAACAGAGAACATGGAGTAAAGCGCTCCTTAGAAGTGCACTTAGTAAAGCGAGACAAAAATGAGTTAGCACCGACGTAGCAGATGAAATATACGTACAAGAACTGCTCCGAATACACTCACTTCGTCTACTTACAAGTCCAAGCAATGGATCGCGCTGTCTGCACCATGGCAGCAAGACAGCCTGAACTAATGGCCACCGGATACGGTCACTGGTGCAGCAATTCGAGACGGTGGGTTAGTGTCAGGAGCACTGCGGTAGCGACGTAGAGAAGAGACAGAAAATTGGCAAAGTGAATCCGACGGATACAAAATGCCAGAGGCAGTGCCGAGGCGTGTTTACCGTGCACGGTCAACTAAAGCAAACAGGAAATAGGAAGCAGGGCTGCGCTTCACGATGCGTAAAATTAAAGGGAGGAGCGTAATCCCGTATGCAGGATAAAAAGACAGAAACTGAAGCCGTACGAAGGATTTATGGTTGCCGCGACGTGGAGACTACGTGGCGCAGCTATTTTGGCAGATACACTTATCATTTATATAAAGAAGCATTGCTTTTGACACTATATGCTATATTGTATGGTGATGCATACAAAACACTAGCACCGCTACACTAACCGAAGAGCAGTGGGAGGCCGAGCTATCGGTCCCAGAGCTGAAGAATCAGCGAAGCCTGGTTCAACGGGGACGAGAGATGGCGAAGGCTCACGGCTACCTGGATTAAGGAGGCCGCCCACCTTGGGCGCAGAGTGCGCTTCCTCTAAATAAGCGTTTACTCTCCCTCTCTCTTTGCTCAGTTTGCCCTTCATGAATATTGAGAGACGTAATTTAGTGATATGTCCTGCAGACATTGACTAGTGTGCGGTTGGAGTACAAATATGACCCATCTATCCCCGTATTTATGCCGCAGGCCTTGTCAAATGCTCTAAAACAAAGAGAAATAGGAAGCAGGGCTGCGCGTAAAGGAGTTTTGTAGTTAGCAATATTGCAATATTTCTAAACTGTTGTTACCATGGAGAAGTTAAATGACATTACATACATTGCTCGCAATGATATAACAGTGTTACCATATTTCAGTGGTCCCGTAGAATTTGTCATTGTGTACAGTAGAACTGAAACAGGCAACCGTTATATTCAGACCAGGCGCGTCATTAAGTGCAGATTTTATTCAAAACCTACGCAATATCACCGATGCGATGACAGAGCTTTAGCTACTTTGACGGCATAACATTCATGCAACTGTTTATCGAACGGAAATTCCTTCCGGCAGCAGGATTTGGCAAGTCTTCTTGCAAAAAAAAATAAAAAAGGGAACGTCGGATATCACTCGCAGCAAAAAGGTTGCGCATAATTACCTGCGAGTAGGAATAATGGCAACTCTTTATAGTTTCAAAGATGGCTGCAAATAACCAACTTCAATTGTTGGCTCGTATGGGTTCTTGTTGTTACAAATTGCAGTAAACGTAATCGAAGCACGCGTGTGCTACGCGCCTAAAGGCGCGCGTGTATGGAATGTGTAATCGAATCTGACGTTCTTAGCACTACGAAAAACATGCCACAGCACTATTCAAAGTGATGATGCAGGCCAAGCATCTTCTTTGTTCGATGTTCACCACGGCTATTAGGTGTCCACTGAGGCTGCGACTAACGTATTAGCATCAGCACTTCTTATACCCAAATCGGGGAACAAAGGAAGTCCTATACAGTGCAGAACGGATACCATTTACCACAATGTTCTGTCATAGTTTTATATAGTAGTTGCGCACTGCACTGATGAAAAGAAACGATCGTGCAACGAAAATAATACACTTGTCGTGAAGAGAAGGGAGGTTGCACTTTAGAGATTCAACGAGACAATGTGGTATCTAGTTTGTGATTAAGAGCGGAAAATTCGAATTATCGGAGCATATATTCGGTCACGTGCAATGAATCGTTAGCCCTGCCGCTATATCCTGTGTTCGGCGCAGCATTCAGTTGGGAGAAGACCGTTATTTCCTCGGTCCTTTCTCACAGTAAAGTATTCCATAAGAGAAATTCGGGCATACGCCTCCCAGGCACAACGATTACGTTCTCACATGAGCGTTTCATCGCCGGAGTCTGGAGCGATGAAGGCAAATCACAACTACGGTATAAAATGAACATTTTTTGTCCCATGCTTCCCGTACCCTGGCTCCCATAACATGGGTGCTACCGCGACCACTGCTACATTTTCTACGGGCACGGCTCGCTTGGATCTACAGAATGAAGTAGCTAAAGAAAAATAACGAATCGGTATGAAGGTTCCTAGAGCATAATTTACGTCGGCGTTCTATACGTGAACATTCTTTTTTCCTTCTTTTCGGCCCTCTTCCGAAATGGAGAAGCATTCAAGCTTATTGGAGCGAAAGCTTGCAAGAAGTCGAAAAACCGTGACGTTAAACACACAGAAGTCAGACAGCGCTATCGTATCGTTAGAAATATGGAAAGGGAACGACAGCCCACGAACATAAAGAAAACAACGCAATAGATGGGGCTAGGAGGGCAGTTTTGCCGCACGTATCAACATGCTTGAACGACTGTGCCTGCAAACACTTATGTATAGAGTACCACGCATGATGGACTGCTTTGCCATAATGCGGCACTGTATTTTTCCTGACTGTTCATGCATGTGTTTTATTCCTGATTTCCTCTAGAGATGAAACTATGGTGTGCTTACTGCGATCACAGAATTCGCGTGCTGGAGGCTGTAGGGAAAAGCCGAAGGTCCACAAAGCGTTTTCTTGTTTCGAGAAGAAAGGAGATAAAATAGAAAAAACAGAACACGAACCATGATAAAGCAATGAAGGAAAATATACATAATCAATGACGAGGGTGTAGCTGGATGGCGACTGGAAGGCGTACATAGGGGGTCGAGCAAAAAACGGGGATTTTCGGTTTGGTCATGGTGCGTTTTCTTCCGCATAGTAGAGCCCGTCATGGACATCCTTACGAGGCTCATCATACGCACTTTGTAAGTTGAAAGTCCACCGCCGCATCTACACTCGTGTAAACCAATTTGAACGGCACCACGACATCACGAACGGCACCACACGTGGCCGTAGGTAACGCGATTTTGTTTCTTTATATATTTTGCTGCTTTTACATTATACAAGTATGCTCGCTCGCACTCATGAAATCTTGCGTCTTCACATGATTCCACGTTATAACCAGACCGTTTCTTCGTTTTAGAACGAAAGCTCTGCCACGCTATGCCTTCCGAGGTCGTCGCGTCGCCATGACCTCTTGAGCCAGCAGAGCGGAATTGATCATGATAAGAACATTATTGTTCGCTAAAGATAAGAAGGCCCCCTGCTCTACGTCCTCAGCACACAGGCCCAGGTAACGGGGGCGGCACCTTTGCGATTAAAAGCAAGCAAAGAGGTCTTCACTATATTGCTTTAACCCCTGGGAAGCTATCGCACGCCCAGATTATGTGGTGGCGGGTCGCTCTCGCTCCACAAAGCTTAAACTTATCGTGTTGTCTATCATTTGCGCGAATATGATATGCCCTGACCGCGTTTACAATGTTTCCATCTTGCAGGCGCCGCCATGCGACTGCCTGCTTCTTGTTTAGACGTTTACTTTATGGTTACACCATTCTCCTGCGTAGCCGATAATTTTCGACAATCTCCATGTAATTATGCAGAACCTCGTGATTGTGGGTGGAGCCGCGCGACTCCCGGAGTTTCAGTTTTTTTGGCTGAAGTGTTTCAAGTACCGCCGTGGTTCTGAGGTAGAACACTCGACTAGAATGCAAAGGACCCAGGTTCAAATTTGCTCTGATCCTAAACAATTTTTTAAGTGTGAAGCATTTCATAGCGAACCTTTGGCACTTGATCTATCTATCTATCTATCTATCTATCTATCTATCTATCTATCTATCTATCTATCTATCTATCTATCTATCTATCTATCTATCTATCTATCTATCTATCTATCTATCTATCTATCTATCTATCTATCTATCTATCTATCTATCTATCTATCTATCTATCTATCTATCTATCTATCTATCTATCTATCTATCTATCTATCTATCTATCTATCTATCTATCTAGCCGCCTACGTCTAAGTGCTCTCGTAACCGCCTCCATAATTTAGTGTTGTCCAAAATTTGCATAGGAGGGTAAGATGATTTGAACAATATGGCTGTATGGTCATTACATAAATAACGTGGAAATCCTGTCGAGTACGTCGTCAAACCCTTTCCTAGAGAAGCGCGTGACGGATACCCGTTTAACACGGGCCGCGGTGTACGGGTAGGCGCCACAGGTGATTGCCAGTTTATATCTACCCAGGAACAGCGAGAACAGATATTGGTAATGAAATTGGAGAGCGTTAAGAAGAAATATCACAGCTTCGCCGCAATGGCAAAGCAATGAATGCGATAGCAACAAATTGAAATGTAACGCGAAGAACGGAAAGCAGCTCGAAATTTCCAGCGCGTCGCTCAAGCGCAAAGACGCACGAAGAGAACACGTACAGGACGAGCGCGAACTATCAAATGTTACAGTTGTTACTTATTTATGTTTGAACAGCATGCTCGTTTCGCAAACGTGGCCGCTGCAGTGAGCAAAGTGACCTTCGTAACGCTCCGTAACTTCAGCGCGGACATCGCGGTGAAAGCGCAAGACATAGAACCATTCCTCCTCCCTCCACGAGACATGTGCGCGAGCAGGCGACCACGCAACGCTGCAAGCGGTGCGATGACCTTTAAAGCAGCCCCCTGGCGCACCTCGCGCTATCTCGCTGGTGAGCAAGAAAGCATGCCGAAGTAAATGGTGTATTCGCAATGCCCATAGACTGTCGCGCCACCGAGCGGAATTCAGGAGCGTCCTCTCGAGGAGGGTTAGTAGACGACAAAATGGCGGCACTATGCAGTCGCTTCCTTGTTCGGCTGTGCTAGCCTCAGTGTTAACGCGTTGGCAAGAAAGGAACACTACGACTTTGCATGTTCCCTGCATCAGTGAATAAACCGGGCCCTCCGCGACACGAGAAATCTGATTCGTTCTTGCGAGACGCGAAGTTTTCGTGAAAATACGTGGCAACTCGCGCTTTCAATGCTCCACAGTGTACGCATACTATCAGCTTCGCGAGGCTTTCTGTAGCCACGTAGGTAAGTTAAATGTTATCGTCTGACATATTCAGTTGAAGCTCACCCTGTTTTACTTGCATATAGCATTGGTCAGTGTTTCTTGTAGTGCATGAATCCCATAACACTGCACGCGGGAGGTCCGCACGCGGGGTGTCACGCGATGTGCTTTTGTATAACTGAGCGATCTCAAGCTGGCGATACGTCTATCCTTTGTCAGCAAAGCGCTGTTACGAATCGTGCGAGCGACGTTTCGATCATTCGAGAACGCGTCTGCTCGACGCCTTTCGTGGAGCGAACGCTTTCCATCCACGCCGTCCTTCGCCAGTGTGTTGGGTTTCATAGCCACCGCTGCGCCTCTTGTTTTTGTACGTTTGTTGATAGGTGGCAGCACACTGCAAGCGATTTGCTTGTTGACCGGTCTGAGAGCAAAACGTTCTCCGCGCCCAGACGTCTCTGTAATTGTAAACGTGGTGACGCGGAGTGGTCGAAGTCGTTCGGCGGAGGAAATTCTTCAGATTGCTTTCAGCAGTGATGTTGAAAGAAACCATCTTGAGGACGAGGATTTTTCACTGGACGTAGAAGACTGTGAAAGCACCGAGAGTGACAGCGACGATGAACCACCAGCTGCTAACTCATGAGGAGCGAGTTGCACTTCACGTCCCCTCGTGCGTTAATGTTCTTTCACGCTCGTAAGTCACTTTGATTGTATTTAATGTATAATATCCTTGAGCGAGATCAAAATAAAAGCATAGTTCCTCTTGTGCATTGCATGTATCACAATTATTGTGGATATTATGGAGCACCGCATGCCGCCAACACGCTCGAGCTCGACCAGCGAAGCGAAATGGTTGTAACGATAGAACGTGCAGTCACGGCCACAATCCACGCCTCACGGCGAACTTCTTCGACGTTGCGAAAAGCATACGTGTGCGTTCTTTTCGATATTCATGTTTCGATCGTGCTGATCGAACCTGCAACATGCGAGTGAAGTACACACGGCTAGAGTCTCAGCATGGCTGTGACACAAGCGCTACTGAATGGCATGTTAAATGCTTGTGTTCCGTTGAAGACGTAACTCCGCGTTTCCGACTGAGCAAGCAATGACGACGGGGTATTATCACAGAACACTTTTATGTTTGCAAGCCATCATCACGCGCAGCAGCGATGGCGCTACTCGCTGGTGGCCTGCTACTGCGGCAAATCCGTCAGGCAGGCTCGGTACGTACTACCTCGGAGTGCCGTTCAGCTCATACGTCAATTCTAGTTCATACATGTTCATGTATATAGCACGCACAGGATTTCGCAAAGCATCGTTATGCACGATAACGGAGCTGAAATATAACCTTTCACTTCGCAGCAAATAATTAGGTGGCGAGTACTTAGCACTTTCCATGGTTTGGGAAAGTATTTTAGTCTCATATCCATTTCAGTGCAGCAAGTGACTTCATCCGGTGAAAGTGGCACGGTTCGCACGTCCTATCTGTTCCTATGCTAACGAACGGGTTGACCCTCCTCCTGGCGCCATCTTGAAAAGCACGGCGCGCCACCTATAGTTCGTGGGCATTGCGAATATAAATAGCTCGCCGTTAGCATGCTCAGAGACGGTACCAGCGAGAGGTCACCCCTTCGATTTCGCGCGTCGGAAAGTATTTCTGAAATATTTTTCTTTTCTTTTTCATATATATATATATATATATATATATATATATATATATATATATATATATATATATATATATATATATATATATATATATATATATATATATATATATATGTGTATATATTACTTTGGGTATGAAGATCGATGGATCCGGTACGATAGATGAATGAGAAGAAGGACTCACGTACAAAATGTAGTTTTATTAACGTTTCGGCTGGTGGGCCAACCTTCGTCAGAATGAATGTACTGCCCGTGACAGACACTATTTATAAGTGTGTAGCACAATCAAACGTGCTTAGGTGCAACACAAGAGCAACAGGTGCAATACAATCAAAACGTGCATCGAAAGAAACATGTGCAACATAGTAAAACGTGTATCCAGTGCAGGTGCAACACAAAATAACGTTCATCTAGAGCTACAGGTGCAGAAAATTGCATCCAGAGCATTAGCTGCAAAAATGTGTATCCAGATCAGCAGGTACAATGGTGCAACACAATAGAACGTGCATCGAGTGCAACACAACAGGTGCAACACAAAAAACGTTCATCGAGACCAACCGGTGCAAAAAAGTGCATCCAGAGCAGCAGGTACAAAGATACAAAGAACACAACAGGTGCAACACAAGAAACGTTCATCGAGCCCAACCGGTGCAAAAAAGTGCATCCAACAGGTACAAAGAACAACAGGTACAAAGAACACAACAGGTGCAACACACACACACACAAAAAAAGAACGTTCATCGACACCAACCGGTGCAAAAAAGTGCATCCAGAGCAGCAGGTACAAAGATGCTAAGCATCGAGGGTGACAGGTGTCAATTGCAGTGCGAGCAACACCTGTTAATGGGCGAAACGCTGTGAATAACAATAGGAACGCGCTGCGCGAGAACAACACGTGGTGGGCGCATGGTGAACCCAATACTGTGAATACCAATGGGAGCGTGCTACGCATCGAGGCGCATAAAACTGCGAATAGCAATAGGAATGTGCTGTGCATTGAGAACAGCAAGTGAAGAGCGCATGGTGAATACAATACAGTTAATAGACAAGAGGAATAGGAACAAAGACGAGTTTGTGCCAGCAATGAGGTGTGCACTGTGCACTAGGCAAGTATGCTAGCCAACCTACCCGCGTTCTCGTTTAAGCCGCAAGAAACCGTGTTGAACCTGTGAATTAAAAATGAGTCGCGCATTTCGCGTTTATAATGTGACGTGAATGCTGAGTTCAATATAGTCGCCATAAATGATTCAAAGGTGTGTCCGGTGCTGGCGACGTGTCTAGATATTGGCAAATGAAGCATGGAGTGCACATGCGCTTTGTGGTTGTTGAAACGGTAGCGAAATGCATTTTCGGTTTGACCGATATACTGCAACTCGCAGATGGAGCACTCAAGCAAATAAACCACATTATCTGTCTCACACGAAAAATCGCCCCGAATTTTCAAGCTAAAACCATTGGCGGTGCTTTTCGCCACAGTGGTGGTCGTCATCTGAGTGCATACTTTGCATCGAGGTTTACGACATGGATGGCAACCAGCGTGTGGAATGTAGTTGTTTCGAACTTTGGAGGACGTGAGGATATCCTGCAGATTACTGCAACGTCGATACACGGCGCGGGGTGGCTCAGGAAAAACTTTCTTTAAATGCTCGCTTTCAGTCAGCATGTTGTAATGTTTCCTCAGAATTGCTGCCACATTGGGCGCTGAGGCGCTATGCGTGAGGACAAGGTTAGCGCTATTGAGGCTACGGGGACGTCTCTCGGCGTTGAAAAGCGTTTTACGGTCAAGCTTGTCTGCGCGTGCCACAGCGTCATCAACAATCTGAGCGGGGTACTTCTGTTTTAGAAGGGAAACACGTAGTTTATCGCAGCTAGCACTGAAGTCTGCCTGCTCTGAGCAAATGCGTTTAAAACGGACTGCTTGACTATATGGGATGCTTGATTTGCAATGTTTAAGGTGACTACTGTTGAAATGAAGATATTGCTGTCGATCGGTAGGCTTCTGATAAAGCTTAGTCAGTAGGTTCCCGTTCCTCAGGCTTACAGTGACGTCAAGGAAGTTAATAGTTTCCGCCGAGTAGGTGTGCGTGAAGGATATGGATGGGTGAACGTTATTAAAATCCGATATAAATGGGCGAAGTTGAGATTCACCATGTGGCCAAATAAAAAAAAATGTCGTCAATGAACCTCTTGTAGCATAGCGGTTTTAAACGGCGACTGCATAAAAAATGCTCTTCAAGCCTCCCCATAAATATGTTTGCATAGTTCGGTCCAATCTTAGTTCCCATAGAAGTGCCGCTAACCTGTAGGTAGTGGACTTCGTTAAACACGAAATTGTTCAGCTGGAGAATCATTTCAAGTAGTGTCGCTAGGGTAGGGCTGTCTATTGGCTTATCGCCCGAAAATTTGTCGTACGTCTCAACAAACGCCAAGATGCCGTCCGAATGAGGGATGTTTGTGTACAGGGACGATACGTCCAGTGTTACAAGGAAAGAACCATTAGGCACAGTAATCTCATTAATTGCCGACAAAAAGTGGTTCGTGTCCCTCACGAAAGACTGAAATGTTGCTGGAATGTTACGAATTAGCGAGTAAACATAACAAGACAGGTTTTCTGTCACCGTTCCGTTAGCTGAAACAATGGGGCGGCCGGGATTGTTTGGCTTATGAATTTTTGGCAGCATATAAAATCGGCCTGTAGATGGACTTAGAGGGACCAGTGTTGTGGCTGCCTTATCGCAAATTTTTTTCTCTCTGAGGAGTGCAGCAATCTTCTCTTTCAAAATTCTTTTAAAGTCCTTTGTGGGGTCTGCATCAAGTCGCCTATAAAATGTACGATCATTAAGCTGCCTTAGAGCCTCCTCAATATAGTCCGTTGTATTCATAACCACAATGGCACCCCCCTTATATGATCGTACATTTTATGATCGTACATTTTATAGGCGACTTGATGGAGACCTCATGAAGGACTTTAAAAGAATTTTGAAAGAGAAGATTACTGCACTCTTCCGAGAGAAAAAAAATTGTGATAAGGCAGCCACAACACTGGTTCCTCTAAGTCCATCTACAGGCCGATTTTATATGCTGCCAAAAATTCATAAGCCAAACAATCCCGGCCGCCCCATTGTTTCAGCTAACGGAACGGTGACAGAAAACCTGTCTTGTTATGTTGACTCGCTAATTCGTAACATTCCAGCAACATTTCAGTCTTTCGTGAGGGACACGAACCACTTTTTGTCGGCAATTAATGAGATTACTGTGCCTAATGGTTCCTTCCTTGTAACACTGGACGTATCGTCCCTGTACACAAACATCCCTCATTCGGACGGCATCTTGGCGGTTGTTGAGACGTACGACAAATTTTCCGGCGATAAGCCAATAGACAGCCCTACCCTAGCGACACTACTTTAAATGATTCTCCAGCTGAACAATTTCGTGTTTAACGAAGTCCACTACCTACAGGTTAGCGGCACTTCTATGGGAACTAAGATTGGACCGAACTATGCAAACATATTTATGGGGAGGCTTGAAGAGCAATTTTTATGCAGTCGCCGTTTAAAACCGCTATGCTACAAGAGGTTCATTGACGACATTTTTTTTATTTGGCCACATGGTGAATCTCAAGTTCGCGCATTTATATCGGATTTTATTAACGTTCACCCATCCATATCCTTCATGCACACCTACTCGGCGGAAACTATTAACTTCCTTGACGTCACTGTAACCCTGAGGAACGGGAACCTACTGACTAAGCTTTATCAGAAGCCTACCGATCGACAGCAATATCTTCATTTCAACAGTAGTCACCTTAAACATTGTAAATCAAGCTTCCCATATAGCCAAGCAGTCCGTTTTAAACGCATTTGCTCAGAGCAGGCAGACTTCAGTGCTAGCTGCGATAAACTACGTGTTTCCCTTCTAAAGCAGAAGTACCCCGCTCAGATTATTGATGAAGCTGTGGCACGCGCAGACAAGCTTGACCATAAAACGCTTATCAACGCCGAGTGACGTCCCCGTAGCCTCAATAGCGCTAACCTTGTCCTCACGCATAGCGCCTCAGCGCCCAATGTGGCAGCAATTCTGAGGAAACATTACAACATGCTGACTCAAAGCGAGCATTTAAAGAAAGTTTTCCCGAGCCACCCCGCGCCGTGTATCGACGTTGCAGTAATCTGCAGGATATCCTCACGTCCTCCAAAGTTCGAAACAACTACATTCCACACGCTGGTTGCCATCCATGTCACAAACCTCGATGCAAAGTATGCACTCAGATGACGACCACCACTGTGGCTAAAAGCACCGCCAATGGTTTTAGCTTGAAAATTCGGGGCATATTTTTCGTGTGAGACAGATAATGTGGTTTATTTGCTTGAGTGCTCCATCTGCGAGTTGCAGTATATCGGTCAAACCGAAAATGCATTTCGCTACCGTTTCAACAACCACAAAGCGCATGTGCCCTCCATGCTTCATTTGCCAATATCTAGACACGTCGCCAGCACCGGACACACCTTTGAATCATTTACGGCGACTATATTGGACTCAGGATTCACGTCACATTATAAACGCGAAATGCGCGAGTCATTTTTAATTCACAAGTTCAGCACGGTTTCTTGCGGCTTAAACGAGAACGCGGGTAGGTTGGCTAGCATACTTGCCTAGTGCACAGTGCACACCTCATTGCTGGCACAAACTCGTCTTTGTTCCTATTCCTCTTGCCTATCAACTGTATTGTATTCACCATGCGCTCTTCACTTGCTGTTCTCAATGCACAGCACATTCCTATTGTTATTCGCAGTTTTATGCGCCTCGATGCGTAGCACGCTCCTATTGTTATTCACAGTATTGGGTTCACCATGCGCCCACCACTTGTTGTTCTCGCGCAGCGCGTTCCTATTGTTATTCACAGCGTTTCACCCATTAACAGGTGTTGCTCGCACTGCAGTTGACACCGGTCGCCCTCGATGCTTAGCATCTTTGTACCTACTGCTCTGGATGCACTTTTTTGCACCGGTTGGTGTCGATGAACGTTCTTTTTTGTGTGTGTGTGTGTTGCACCTGTTGTGTTCTTTGTACCTGTTGTTCTTTGTACCTGTTGGATGCACTTTTTTGCACCGGTTGGGCTCGATGAACGTTTTTTGTGTTGCACCTGTTGTGTTGCACTCGATGAACGTTCTATTGTGTTGCACCATTGTACCTGCTGATCTGGATACACATTTTTGCACCTGTTGCTCTGGATGCAATTTTCTGCACCTGTAGCTCTAGATGAACGTTTTTTTGTGTTGCACTTGCACTCGATACACGTTTTACTATGTTGCACATGTTTCTTTCTATGCACGTTTTCATTGTATTGCACCTGTTGCTCTTGTGTTGCACCTAAGCACGTTTGATTGTGCTACACACTTATAAATAGTGTCTGTCATGGGCAGTACATTCATTCTGACGAAGGTTGGCCCACCAGCCGAAACGTTAATAAAACTACATTTCGTACGTGAGTCCTTCTTCTCACTCATATATATATATATATATATATATATATATATATACACATAAACGGCAGAAATCAGCCGCGAGTGTCCATATAATGGCTATCGCAATAAAACTGACATCGGCAGCGTTGACCCGTAGATTGCAAAGTTTAAAAATTACGATCCCAGCAGGAATCGAACCCAAGTATTCTGCGTGGCAGTGAGTTATTCTACCACACAGCCACGCCTGGTCTAGAAAGTGATTTGGAAAAACACCCTATGCAGGCGTTATATCGCTGCAACGTCAATTGTGGTTGTGGTGCTACCCATCCAATTTGATAAGAAAGCAAGCAACGCTACATCTGTACTCATATGATACAGGTGTCATTTCAGGTTAACGTCTGTAGTTGCAGTGTTGTCTCCGCTTTTTAGCAGCTTATTAAACGTTACATTTGTATTTCTAGGATTCACGTGGGAGAAGCCCACTGCGCGCTAGTCGCGTCTCTCAGGACTATATTTAATAAAGTTCCACCATCCATCCACCAAGCTGAATTCAAGCGACGCTCCACCCCGGACGAATGCGCTAACGAGAGCTACGTAAGATATCCACATCATCGCACCGTAAAATGCACTTCGTTTCGATAATACAGACGTATGTGCTCTAACGTGAGTGCTGACGTTACGTCACACCAGTGCTGTCAACGTGCTTGGTAAGCCTGCGATGTGCACACAATTACAATTACAAAACACGTCGCTCCACCTCGTAACGCGTGGCTCAAAGCCAAAAAATGCAGCATAGAACTACTCGCTGACTGCTTCGCGTGATATTGATTCCCACAAGGCGTGGGATCTGCCGGATCTGTCGTTTCGTTTCTTTTTTTATTTCGCGCGATAGCGGCTATGGACGCTGGTGCCAACGGCAGCGGTGGCGAAAACTACGGCACCAAAATCGGCTGTCGTTGTCATCTCATAGCAGTTTACGCTGTAAAATCCCGATCGAAGCTAAGAATAAAAGTCATGGCACGGCCGTAATCGAACCCAGGCATTCTGCATGGCAGTCGTGTATTCAGCCATAGAGATAGTGCTTCAAGCTGCTTAGAAAAAAAGTCGCTATGCAAGCGGGATGTCGGGGAAACGCCAATTATTGCAGTGTTGGCTAACTGCATTTAAATCACTGTAATAAGTATTCCCTCCTCAAGCCATAGTCAAGCGTAGCTCGTATACGCCACCGAACTCTACTTATGAAATGTTCTTCATCGAACCGTAACATACACTTCATCGCGAAATAAGGGACGTCGCTTCACCGTGAGTTCCAACCTTACATCAGACCACGAGCTACCCTTTACACGCCAGTGAATACAGTCAAATTGTCTGTCAAGGCCACATATATGTTCACAACTGCTAGATTTACCCAACGACGTCGATCAAGCTCGTAACGCTTGAGTCAAAGCAGAAGATTCCGCATTGGCTGCTTCCGGATTCCGCATAACATCGATTCCCACAATGCGTGGGATCTACCGAATTCTTTTTTGACCTTATGATGCTCATTTCGTTATGCCACGAGATCTGTGTCTCCTGGGTTATACCCTCAGGGAATTGCAACCACTGATTATCCTTATGAAAGAAAAGTATATGCCATCCACCAGTTTGTATTAACAAGAAAATCCATGCAAATTTTCAAAAAATTCCTGGATGGAAACTTTGCAGTGGAAAACTTCGTACTCGCTACGAGTAGCGAGCCTTGTGGGTTTCTTGTCCATTTTGTCGTAGTCAAAGTGCCGTACTTCACATATGCTGTATGAAGGACATAAATATCAATTGAAAACGACGACACTGGATCACGGTGTACACTGCAGTACACTTAGTATCCACTGTAGTTCCGTGGGGCACGGTTTGAAGATCGAACTATTCACACTTTCTTTCTCTCAACGGGCTGTCCATTATTGTGACTGTAACGTCCACAACTGAAATCCTGTGTTGTACATCTGTTGCTCCTGTTGCCACTTCCTTTCTAGTTCAGTATTGCACTCGCTCCAGTATCGGCCAACTGGATGTTACGTTACGGAAGCAGCACACACGATTTCGTATTAGATGTAGCCATAGAATGCCTGCGCATTAAAAATTGGAGCGTTTCCAAATTGCCCAAAAATCTGCGATGGCATGCCTTATTGAAGCAGCAGTCGCCACCAGCTATTCTGTATATTAAAAGCATTGCTTGAAGCAGCAATTGCTTACCACCTCGCATTATTTGTTTCATCGTGCTAGCGTGATGCAAACAGGATCATCTACTGTAAAATCCAATAGCGTGTTTCCAGAACACGTGGATGTATGACAAAACTGTTGCCCATCTTATACAGCTTACGCCAGCGACTTTCGTACGTTCTCGCGATATATTAACGGAATATGTTAGTTATCTAGCATGACATATACGAGCTTTCAGATAGCGACACACTTGTCAAAAAGCACAGGCCCCAAATGGCAATCTATTCCGTGGCTCAGTTAGATATCATGGAATCAAACTACCAGATGAAAGCTCTAAGAACCAGCAATGCTATATCATTAGCATTTGACATTAACCTCGGAAAATATTGCAAACTCAGGGCAGCTGTGTTTTTGGTCAGCTGTGTTAGAATAGCCTGTATAACGAAGAATTGGCTGTCTTGCGTTAGAATTGCTTTTGGTGCAGCAAATATTTCTACCGGTTGCGCATGTAGCAGTTCCTATCCGTTGAAATACGAGTCTAGGAGCAGCCAAAATCTCAATATTATAATGCTGTTACTAAGAAGCAGCAGTTCCATATTCACTCTTTCATGACAGAATTATGAATTTATCAAGACTTCAAGACGGTGATCTCTTTCCAAGATGTTTCTTCTTTAGTCGACTGGGTAATAATTCAGCTCATAAAACTGAAAAATAAACAAAGCTCTGGTAAATGTTTCATCCGTACGCCGGCCGCATAAAGAGTTGTTGACCAAGGAGGATCGTCATAGTTTGTCATGTATACAGATCGCTTCGGTCAACCACGAAAAACTCTGAGTACACTTTTGAGCTTATTTGTCAAGGTGGTCAAAACATCGAATATTTCAGCTCAGCAAGAAAATAGGGAAGCCGTAGATGTTACCCGATCATTCTGACAAACTAATATTCATATAGTAATAAAGTTATTAATGATAATATTATATGAATACATTTTTTTGCTCGACTATTCACAGTCTAAACGTCCCTACAGCAGTTCAAACATATATCAATGCGCTATATTCCCCAGTTTTAGGTTATAATTGTCAGTTAACAAATTCTTGGGTTAAAACAAGCAATCTAAAGTTTTACATACCTTGTACATAAACTGCAGAGTGAGTGACTGAGTGAGAACTTTATTGTGGTAGAAGCCGGAACTTCCTCCCGACTCGTTCAATTAGGCTAACGTAACTTATGCGCACACAGTAGACGTGACAACGACCGACCACAATTCCGAAAGTAGATATGCTTACAGGGCAGCGAAGGTCGCGGCGTAAATTGCGCAGAACGCGACGATGTAGCTTTGTGCCGGTGTAAATATCGTTACTCAGACGCTAGAAAGTGAGTCACAAAATCTGCTTAACAGACCGAAAGTAGGAACTGTGGGCTATTGGGTGTGCTGTGGAATATGTTGGAATCTATCGTTATACAGTATGTACATACACCAAGTAGTGTTGTCTAAAGAGAATGCTAAAGGAAAACGAAGAAGCTGAAGGTGAAAATTCAGATGGCGATGTATATGACAAAAGTCCCTTCAAGTTCTCGACAGCCAGATGCGAGAAAAAGACGAAATTAACGAAGAGCTAGAGCTGAAAACATGCAGCTTTTGAGCGGAAGCGTAGGCTGCGTTAATTACAGAGCAGCTCGAGCGGGGCCCGTAAGCGTATGTTTGAAATCCAGAATGTAATATTGGTGCTGACCTTGCGTATTTCTTCGCTACCTCGCATCTTAAGGCTCTTTCGTCCTACCCTAAGCTAGCTCTTTGTAATGCAAGCCGTTTTAGAGATAACGAGTGTGTGGTATATTTTTTCTTCTAATTGCAGGTTGAGGCGCCGGGGCATGTCGTGCAGTGAAGGTGAAGTATATGCATGGCGCGATGAAGTGGCGTTAACGTTCTAAAGTAAACAATAGACGAAAATATTTTAGGTGGGCCAATGCACGCCACCCAAACTGAGAGTGTTCGCTCCGAAATGTGCACAAACAGGCATTATGCGTCTTTAAGAGGCCTATTTTCCTTGTCACTTTTGCTTTCAATGCAAACTATTCTCTCACTTCCCCTATTCTCCTCACGTGCAGTTATGTCAGGTGCTCATCTCTAACGTGTTTCTTTAGGGCGTCATACTCTGGGAGTATGATTTAAATTTCCGGAAATTTTCAAAGGTCTCGCGTGACAGTGTACATCGCCGGCGAATGCTGCCACATGATCCTATAATGTCTGCACATTTGGCCAGCCCCCTCAGTTTTTGTACCTCACCTCTCCTATATTCAAATACCCATATTTGAGTGTGTTTTGTGGGCTGTTCTCACATCACCAAGCACCACCGCCTCAAGATTTCCGAGCGCCAAATATTTGATTAGGAGGGCCAAACAAATAAACAAGTGGAGGATGCGAAACACACATCGGGCCTGCAGCTTTTTTATGCACTCGTGACGTACTGCGCAAGCACGAAACAGGAGAGAAGAAAGACGGACGGGAAAGAGTGCTGACCTCAAACGCAATCTACTAGCATGCAAGAAGTTTTAATGCACACTGACATTACGTTATCCGTTGCAGTTTCGAGGTTATCAAGTTTCCACGAGCATACTCAGTACAAAACCTGTCGGTAGCACTGCATGCTTAAAATGATAGCAACTGTGAGGAAGAGTAAAGATATGGGTGAAATATTGTGGTTTTATACCAAAGGGTAGAGGGAAAATGAGGGAGACAGGAAAACAAATAGAAAGATAATACTGCACGGAGGTGTAGTTGGTTGGCTACTCCACAGAGGAACAGAAGAGCAGATATCAAAATGAAAAGGAGAAATAGAAAGGTCATGTTACCAGTTATGGTGCGCGTAGCTTTTATAAGAGACAGAACGGCCGCATCATTGTATGATAAATGTATTTCTACACAAAGCTTTCGCTTAATTTGAATGATCTATTTTGTTCTTTAACCAACCTCCTTTCCGCCACAATTGCCTTTATTTTCTGTACGTTCAAATTCTGGGCATGTGATTTCCGCAAGTACGTATACTCGAAGTGGGTCAACAAGAATATATTATGGGACAGGCGGTTGAATAATTTGCAAATAGAAAGAAAATGGGCGCCTGGTTTTACAAATCATGGCATCCTACGCCCTTAGTTATTCGCCACCATTGATCCTGCCCTGTGTCTGTCTGAGCAACCGCCCGCTGCAATTTGCTCTTGGTGTTTGCCGCTGTGTATGTACGAACTGCAATAGTACTGTTCCATGAGAGATATTTTAGGAATAAATTTACATCGAAACTACAGCACGGTCGACGACACGGCGTTATTTACGCTCGAAATTACTAATAGAGGAGTATGGTAATTACTCCTTTAGTCCATTTGACAGCGCCTTTGGTTTGCAGGCCCATTTCGGCCCTACACTTGGGTCGTGTTTCGCGTGAAGGCATGAATAATGTCACCTTTTATTTCGCCCAAATCACCAGACTAAAATGTGCACGCTGACTGTCAAAAGTCGAAGTCAGGTTTGTGTGTACGCCATAAATCAATTTCGCGCACCTCACCAGATGTGCGACACGTGAACTGCAAATCACTGCAGTCTACGGTAGAAAGAACGAAGGCTTGTGAATAGCGGTCCGACGATCCATTAAATGAAACCCTTCAGCCTTATTTAAATGAAACCAGGGAAACCTGGGCATTCTGCTAAAACAGCGAGGCTAAAGGGGAAAGAGACGACTAGCGCAGGGTGAAGGAACAGTGCAGAAGCAGGTAGCCTGTGAGACTTACCGCGCGCAGGTCCGCACCGGGCCTACCAAAACTCGACACGGCACACTGAGCGCTAGCCCTGCGCTGGTCCTGTTTGCTTCTTCTCTTTCGTCCCTCGTTTCCCGTGCGCGCTGCACTTTAAGCATGATGACACTGAAAGGACAATGTTATTCACTACAAATTACATGGTAGGTCCGTACTATCTTAAAAGTGCTTAGGTGGTCATGTATGCCAACCTTTCGTTTCTAAAAGCTTAGAAATCGAGCTAGAACTCAACGCAGTGAATTTGGTAGCATCTTATCTGACGTACTGCTCGTATACGAATAGCATCCTTGTCTCGTCCAGTGCTCCGGAGATCAGTAATTTGAGTACTTAATTGTAATTAGGTTGAAAGCCTCGAACTTCCTTCGGAGGGCTGGAGTGGCCAAGGACGCAAAAGAAAGCTCCATACAACATTAGGTGCTCACAGAAAGGCGCTTCCGCTAAGAAGCAGGCGGCCTTTAAAGGGGCCCTGCAACACCTTTCTTAGTTATATTGCAATAGTCTCATTATTGACGTATGACTCTTCACGAGTCATATGCCGCAAAATTTTTTCGAATCCGTCAAGTCTAAGTGGTGTTACCAAATTATAGAGATCACGTTCCGCAGCTTTCTCCCTCAACTCCACGCCGCGAGCGCGCGGAGAGCTAGGCAGCGAGTCGAAGGAGGCAGCGCAGAGGAGCGAGGCTCCGCCCAAGAGCGCCGGCGGAGTTTTTTTCTTCATTTTTTTCTCTCTGACGTCTGGGCGCAACCACGTGGTCTGTGCCGCCACTTCCGGTCGGCTTGCGTCGTTCTCGTCGAGCGGAGCAGATCGCACAGTGCATCGCGCGTGCTTGAAAACTGCGCGTCGGTTTGGTAATGTTGGGTGTGCACCTCGAACGCCGTAGTGTTTTCATCGCTCTGCCAACCATGGAAGCAAACCTGCGCGCTCGTTTGGAACGAATGACAGCTGAGATCGGTTTCGGCCCATACTCCGATACACCGCCTCGTAAAACGGCACTGGCAGACGACCCCGAAGCGCCGCCATTACCGGACGCCAGCATTGTTATCGAAGACACGCTGCACCCCTGCCTCGGTCGGTCGTGAGAACGTGCCGACGATGCAGTTCTCAGCTGACAAGGCAACATTCGAACGGCTGCACTCTCAACGGCAACCGGCGATGGTCAAAAGCACAGAAATATTCACGTTTTCGGCACTGCGCATGGCGAAGAAAACGGAACCACGCAACTACGAGCAGACGAGCTGTCGGTGAGACCGGAAGTGCTAATATTAATGTTTGTTCGGTGTTTTTAACGCTATAACAGAATATAAACATACATATTATCTATTTATTGAACTAAAAATTAACAACGAAAGTAATAATGAGGGTGTTATCACGATTACAACATCAGCCAATGGTGGAACTGCCGACAATCGCGTCATATTTTGCGGACTAATACATCATTTGTCGAGAGAAGAGAAAGCGATTTTCAGCTGACTTTGAGAATTTATTGTAAATTCCAGGCCGTGCGCATCGCTATAATATTTGCCTCGCGTGTTCTCGGGAGCCTCGACTACCGATCGGCAGCGCTTTTTGAGCATGCTCGAAAAGTGTTGCAGGGCCCCTTTAAGGGACCTTTTCAACTTGGGCCTCGGGAAGTCCCGTCAAGGTGTGCCGCCCTTCCCAACTCTATCTATTTTTCTTCTCATTTTTGTCTTTCTGCAGCACGGAGACAAAAACTGCTCTCATCCCTTGAAATGCAACTCAGCAGGTGGACTTGTCTTCAAGTTAAAAGATTTAGGCTTCCATCCCTCTCTCTTTCTCAACCCCGGTAAATCTACTTAGGGCTTTTGAGGCCGTGATCTGTGAGCGTAGTGTGCACTTCTTTTTCGGTTATTTAGCTTCAATTAGGAAAGATAGTGAAGACCCAAGATACGATGTCGGATAGTTACTGCGGCACTAGGGAACGAAGTCGCCTAACTCGACCTCCACGAGTGGAAGTTTCCAAGGGAATACGTGTCTGCTACTCTTATCAGTGTACAGCACCACGCGAAGTTGGTGATGTAGTCTTGTAGGCAGAGATGCACGTTGACTCGGTGCTAAACCGAGACTGGAAGCTTTGCAGATAAGCTTCGCAAATGCTGACAAACGAGCCAGCCACTCCAGAACAACGCGGACGTGAGCTGTCACACAAACAAGAGCCGCTGAGTCATTGAAAGGTCAGACAAAACTAAATAGCTACGAGAGCATCAGCGTGAACTGGTCGATAAACGAAAACTAAGTGCGCTCTCAAGTGCGCTCCCAGATAGCGTTTATCTCATTAGTTCTTCTCTGGACAGTTGTCGCGAGGAAAGCAAAAGAAGTGATTTAATTTCTAAGAGAAGGTACAAAAAGCATGGAGGCAGAAACGGTTGGCCAAGATGATGCGCATGCGCTGTTGCAGCCAGCATCTTGGGAAAGCCTGCACGCTTTAGTTAACTGAATAGCGCTACCAATATTAAGACTAATTTGAGGCTACGGAACACCATAGATGTCTGCAACGAATACAATCGATGTATAAGAATCAGTGGCACCACTTGTGCCATAATTGACGGGCGACTGAACAACACTTTTTTTGTCTTGTTGCTTCGACGATTCGTCGGCGCATAAAGAATTTGCAGTGACTTTTGTCTAACTTGCGTAATGATCTGTATCCGATGGCATGCGTATATGTGGACTCGGACGAAATGCAAAAGAGAGCGGAGAGAAATTATTTTTGACTTTTTTTCATTCATCTTCAACAAGTTTCAATAATTTAAGCTAGCCGGAAGTTGTAGTGTTAGGTTTGGACTAAGTAGATTACCAGTAAAGGTGAACCTATATATATATAATGGTCGATTTAAGCATTATCGCAAACGACCGTTTGTTGTCTACGATGACACATGAAACAAACAATGAATGACTACAACCCGAACTCATCGAAAGCACAACGCCCTTTGATTCTCCCGTGTGAAAAAAACCACCTCGCTTCTCTCAAATTGTAGCTGCACGGCCTCATAATTGCGGCAGCAAAACTGATCAGAGCTTAACTAAATAAATTCATTCCAAAGACAAACTGCACGTGCGTGAATTCGTTCCTATCACAGCTAGATCAAAGACAGATCGCTGTGTGTGCAAGTCGTTCAAGGCCTGCACTATAAGACTTTCTTTGTACGAAAGAATAACAGATCTGCGTGCTAAACGCATTGAAGTATTTAATGCACTAATAGTGGGCAATAATGCTGGCGAACATTAATCAGAAAGAGCCGATCTTTACATCGACGAATATCGATTCAGGTCGTTTTATTAAAGCCCCTTCCTAAGCGCCAAAGCAAATTTTCGTAAATCGTTGCGTGGTTCAACGCACCCAGAGGACACTGCGCAACAGAATCGGCAGAAGTCATTTATGTTATTCTTAGGTCAGTGTATATTGATTCGTGAAGAAGTAGAAACTGCTAGTGTCGTGACCTGTAACTGAACCTAATGTTTGGCGACCATGCGTCTGAAAGAGTAATATTCACATTGAAACCTAGTACGGAAGGTGTTAATTGATTAATTATGTAGTGGCATGCCAGGCTGTAAAGCTGTATAAATTCTTCAAACTCAGTCATGAGCACAGTCCGTGTGTTGCGTTGAACATTCAGGGAACCAAGCTGTGACAAGATGCGATGAACCAAAGTCGACCTACATTGCATTTGTGCAGGGCTTGTCCAAATCGCGAAAAATGCTGCACAACGCGTCGGGTTGCCACAAACATAGCAACAATAGAGGAATGTTTTGCGCAGGTTGGTCGAAGAAACGAAGCAGAAACAGAGGTCACTCTTACTCACTTACCCTACCCCCCCCCCCTACAAGAGTACTCACAGGTTCTCTCATGCATTCGCCTAAGACGACTTGAAGGCGACAGCCGTCTTCCGCTTCTTACCCTTCTCAGTCAATTGTGCAGATTATTCTCCCCATTGAAGATTTGTACACCCCACGTGGTGTTGCCCTTCCTCCAGGATGGACCCAACTTTGACGATGACATGTGCTGAGCTATCATGCGACGTGATAACGACGTCATACATTTCGGTGCTTTGTGATGTCATGGTGAGGTCACATTATTAGGTATTGATGATGTCATGTGATATCGAGGTCATGTCACTTTCAGTGCGCCGGACGGCACAGAGATTCGCTTGGCTACTACGTGACTCTTGACTGACTTTCATTACCTTTCTTGCAATTCGTGAAGTCTCAGGAAGTATCGTCAGGTATCGCCAAACCTCGCAAAGTCGCTTGACTCACGAGAATATAAGGCTTCCGCCTTAAAAGATTCGTTAGGGCTCACCAAGGCTCACTCGGATATAGCCTGCGCCTAATTCTGTTCGGCGTGGCTCAGTCACAAACTGGCATAAACTTGACGTCTCTTTCTAGGCTCAATTAGGCTCAATTAGGCACAATTAGGCTCAGAATTGGTCGGTGTGAGTGTGAGCGAGTCTGCTCATGAGTAAGCTGATGTGGTGATGCCAGCTATGCTTGAACCCAACAATCTAATATATTCTTCGATACTTTCATCTTTTTTAATTGGGAAGTATAACCTAGTTCTCCCGCTTAGGTAACAGATACGACGAAAAAGTGTTCCTCGCGTTTGAATGCTGTGGCAAATATATCGTGTACAGAACATGGTCTAGTGAGTATCCTTTCTCCGTTCTAGAAGCCAGCTTGCGTGTCCAACCTTCCACTGCTGAGGACAGCGGTGAGCAAAACGTGTAAGGCTGAAACATACCTCTCGCGTGACCCAAGCCGCTATGTAGTGCGTGCTTCGAATGCGACACGAGAAGGATAAAACGCTCAAACCTTGTGCAGACATGGCACGGCACAGCAAATATTACTCGACGAAGTGCGTGCCGGATGCGATGTGGTGTGCCAGATCCCGCATGTTATGCATGCACAAAGATATCAGTAGCGAATTTTGGTTTTTGCTCACACGTTTGCAAATGATCGATACATAGGAAAGGATGGTACGTGATGATGTATCCGAAGAGTTAAAAAAAGGTCGCGTTGGAATCCTTCGGCAAGGCGACGCCCGGTGTGTCAACTAATACTTTTTCCCAGAGTATCTCTGACTATACATTATCGGTCGATTTTTTGAAATCTCAAACGGCAATGGGCGTTTCGAAGGAAGAGCTCGCATTCTTCCGTTTGACCCGACCGTCTGTCTCTACTAATTAAAAAGTTAAATTAATTGTATTAATAACTGCCGTATTGATGTGTTCAGACAATTTACGATGTCTGCCGCTACACGAAAAATAATTATGAGGGCAGGGAGCACATGTTTAATTTCCGTTATTTTTGAGGATTTTCGCATACATTTCTTGAAGCACCCTAAGTACAGCTTTGAAGTCACAGCCCCCTAATTCATGGCAATGGCGAATAATGTTCGATGCCTATCCAAACTACGGTGGGACAAAATTTGCTTGAGAGGTTAGTGCTTAATTCGCAATGAGATAAATTTTGTTTGAGCCAAATAAATTAAATAACGATCACGTTAGCCATGACCCATATGAGCAATTAAGCGTGCTATGCATTCATGGTGCTGACAAATTCCGCGTTCGATGAAATGTGACCTCCTTGGCCTAGCCAAGTTCGCACTACTGAGAAATATAGCTGCAAATATGTAAGAACTGTTCTATACAATAGGCAGTAGTGCTACTGCTTCCGGTTCTTATGAGATTTGCATGGCTGGGCAACGTCACGCCATTGAACTACACATGCACAGCTGGTGTCTCTCAAGCGATCAATGCCATTTAGGGGCATTGCGCTAATACGCAGCGAACGCACAATTGTGGTTCCTGTTTCTGGCGTTCTGTCTACCAGCAAAACGTAAATTAGTAATCTGGAGGCTGACGACTACTTTTCTTTTGAGCTGTGATCACCCAACTACTCTAAGAAATTGGGCATTACGCTCATACTGCAGCACCTTTTCTCTCGCATAAACTCAGTTTATTGCGCTCCTGCCATTTAAGAGATTTATCCCAATGCAATGCAATGTGCATAGTGAAAAATGATAACACCCCAGCAATGCCAATGATATTTTCGCAATGTGCATTCCAAGCGGCAATTCGCCGCGAGATCGGGCTACAGGTGGCAGCACCGTCGCCGCGCTAGGGTGGACAGGCGATTGTCGGCGCGTATACAAACTCACACAACAGCGCTTCGTTGTGAGCGATTTGCCCCGATTTCCGGCAAACAAAATGCGTTGACTGCAACTTTCTGGTAATGTGCGCGCTCTTCATTCCCGAATGAATGCACGAAGCGCGCCGAATGTCACTATTACTTGTGAGAGAAGCGCATTCTGCCAAAGAACGGGTTGCTCGCCTTCGGCAACAGTCGGAGTTTTCGCAATGGATGACGTTTTGTTGTTGTTTTATTTGTACATGTTTAGCTTGTGTTCCCCTTACTACGCACTGCTGTAGCGCGACTGAATTAAGTATTTACTTCTTGTTCATCTGGATACCCCAACAAAAAGAAAGCTCGTATTCCTGCACGATGAGTTCAAATAGCACTATACGTGCACTGCGTGCTCAAATATTCATCCGCATTTCTTATTCAATTCTCCATGAAATGAAGGACCATTGATAGATTTACTGAGGAGATGTACGCGGATGACAGCGCTTTAGCGCTACGGAGACGTTTAACACGCACACGCTTGTTTTTATTCCAGTAACAGTACACAAACTGTACAGCACGGAACTTTCTTCGATTGATTACTTGCGCGACAGTAATGGAATAAAGGCCCGGTTATTTCACGGGACCAAAATACATTTTTTCATGCGAATAATGTCCTCTGCCTTCCATCAATCTACTAGCTATAACAACGCAACACAAACGCTCAAGGTAATGTAAAGAAAAAAAAAAAGATGTGGCTTCGCGTGAAATTACTACGACATAAATGTAAAGTACACCGTTTGGATTAATTTTGACCATCAGGGCTCTTTAACTCGTACCTTAATCTAAGCAAATGGGTGTCTTTGTATACATTTCGCCACAAGTTATAATTGCGCAAGGTAACTCAGTTTTGCGATTTCCGTGTCATTCATTTTTCTGTTCTTTTAAGAGGACAATTTAAGCACAGAAGTGTCAGACGTGACTTGACAGAAATATTTCTCTGTAGTTGGACCAGGACCGTACACAACTAAAGCTCGTCGGGTAACCTGTAAACGACAGTCCCGAAGTTATGCACCTAACCACAACGCGCAAGTGCATGAGAGCCTTCTTGTTTTAGCACCGCGCCGATAAAAGGCTATATTCACATGAGATTTAATACTTGTCATCTTTAGGACAACGCCAAGTGCACTTTGCAATGCGTTTGGACTATAGAGCGGCACCTACACTGATATGACTCTCGTGAACGGAGGGTAAGACGATCACACAGCACTCTCGACAAGTGCACTCATTGATCTTATTACAGTACATATACAGCCGATCAAGGCCAAATGCTTCTTTACATCGTGTTAGGTATACGTACGAGCGGTTAATGTTGCACTAACGCAACGGAACAAACCGCCTTTTGAGGACCTGCATGACGTACGTGCACATCCAAACACAACGTGGCTAGCATACGACGCATGGAGCAATCCACACTAGGCGCAGTTCAGCCAGAAGCCGCCAGGCGGCGACTCCGCTCGATCTCGCGGCCAATATATGCAAGATGAAGTGCGTTATAATCACGTCGCAACTCGTAATACCCTGCGTTTGTGCAACGTAATTCCACCACTGCTCCTTTTATTGAGGCTAGGGCGTATCTGAGACACACGCGATGAACAGTTTGAATATATTAGGAGCACTTGGCTTGCTGACTATTTCCACGCGAAGTTGGAAGAATTGCCTAAGTTGCCTGTGATTTCTAGCTTCATAGTTACGCGAGATTTGACTACATTGCAAAAGCCGTTGTGAATAAGTTCATGGCAGAACTATTGGTAAGTGTGATTTATTATAAATTAGGACTGACAAATATCTGCTAATATTGGACAAAAACTATGCCTGCACTTAATCGTAGGTTATAGTTGCTTCACATTCTCTACTTCGTGTTGCTTGGTAATATACCTGAACAGATATTTGATATGTGCTTTAAGTCATCTCGTGTCGTTGTCATATATATGATGTTTTCAAGATGTCCAAGAAAAGAAGCTCTTACGAATAAAAAACTTTCCGTGTGCGGCCTTATAACGTCACGGAATAAAACAGGTAATAAAAAAACACATGCCATGTTCGCTATATAGACATCGTAATTATAAAAACAATTTCGCTCACACATACGAAGTGATAGCCAAAGCTCATTCTTAGTCAAGGAAGAAAGCTGCTCGTGTATATCAGAAAGTTTAACTCATTTTGACAGTGGGTATGTGTACGGCCGAAAGCTTATTTAAAAAAACATTATATGCTTCAGATAGAGCGCGTAAATTCTGAACTAGTAAAGCCCAGCAAAAGTTGACTCCCAGCATTGTGACTAGAATTTCCTCTTCTATATAGTTTGCGGTTTTCCGCACAATGGCACAGTCATTGATTAAAAGAAAGCAAAGTCTTTTTTGCTGTTTTTTCGCTCGGTCATGGATTGTGTTCGCCTCTGCCAATTCTTTTTCGTCCCAGTTCGTGTGTTGTTGTTTCATCAGAGTTTTGTGAAATTATATTGGCACCGATGCGAATTTCACAGTGCTTTATAGATTGCTATCGCCATATTATATATATATATATATATATATATATATATATATATATATATATATATATATATATATATAGAGAGAGAGAGAGAGAGAGAGAGAGAGACGACAAACAATCAGCTTCAATGTTTTACTGACGCTCACCACTCTTGTATGCTTCAAGCAGGCTGTATACAAGGCAGTTTTACAAGCATGTTTATTCATTAACTCATTTACTCATTTTTTAAACAATAGAAGGTCCGCGGCTAGCGCGAAAGAAGTTGGTTGGCATCCGGACGTGTTCCTGCTTGTGCCAAAGAAAAAAAATTGCGGACAAAATACGTTGTTCATATCTTCACCTTTCGAGGACAGCATTTAAGAATTGCTCGTCATGGAGTCCGTTTTCCCTTCAAGTTCAACCACTGTGTTCTGTATCCCTGAAAATGACATTGTCAGTGACGGCACGCAAACTTGTTTTATAATAAGCGTTATGTGTGTTTTTGTGTACGGAAGAAACATTTTTGTTCTGTCTGTGATCACCGAGGAGACGTGTCTTTTTACTTTTTGGTTCAGAGCTACGACCGCAAAGCCGCATTCGGGCATAGAGAATCAGTGAGCCTACCTGCGATAACAACTCAATAAGCTAAAGCAAATCTTTTTGTACACCTGATCAGTACTTCAGAAAGCTAAATCTCTCGCTCGCGTCTAAAACGGACACCGACATTTTGAATATGTCAGCAAGAATGAAAACGAAGGCAGGAGCCAGGTTTCGCGCTACTGAAGCAATGTTTCTGTACTTTACAGCCGCTACGCGTATACAGGCATTAAACAAATTGTTGGAGGCTGATGAAAATATATCGAAATAAACAAGAACAATAACAGGAAAAGTGCAGTGCTTGAGAGCCCGAATCGTGAAGCCGCATTACGGAGTCTAGTGTGCGAACTTTGGCATTTAAAAAAAAAGCAATTTCCAGGAACATTTTGTGCATAAGGCGTTTTGAGAATGATTGAATAGAGGATGACTTTCATTTCTTAGACCCTCTATATTTTGGCAATGTCTATTACATGCGTAGTGAAGTCGCTGTATTTAAAAAAAAACGAAGAACATCTTCGTGCGATCAACAAGAAAATATGCGCTGCAATTAAACAAGAAAACAATAAAAATAACGAAGAACTGACAGGAGAAATAGAATTTTCAATTATTGATGATTTTCCGCTCACTACGGGTTTTTTTGGGCCAAAACCATTTTGTTTTAAATCACGTAACAGCTGCTTTCGCGACTGTCGGGGGCGCTGAAATACGACGTTTCCGTCTTTGCATAGAAAAAATGTTCAATGGTACATAATCGCTTCCGCCTTTGGACCTCACAAAAAACGTTTTTCGATCTATCTGTATTTTAGGCGTTGAAACAGATACGATCCGATTGCGTACTCTTGTTTTCGTAGGGGCCCCTCCACCTTATTGAGCGCGAAATAATGTTTGAGGACGCGTATGTATGTATGTATGTATGTATGTATGTATGTATGTATGTATGTATGTATGTATGTATGTATGTATGTATGTATGTATGTATGTATGTATGTATGTATGTATGTATGTATGTATGTATGTATGTATGTACGCATGTACGTATGCATGTACGTATGTATGTATGTGCTTGCAGTATACAGCCATTTTAATAGCACTTGGGCAATTCACGCGCGAGAAAATCTGAATATATAACGCATTTACATCCAGTTACGTAATCCATGTTTTGCCCAATTACTTCGGTATTGAAGTTACAAGTATCAATAGCTTTATCAAGGACCAGCCGCTGTACCACAACAGTCATGTATATCTTCTCTGTTTTGTGCTGTCTAGAGTGTTCAAGTGATGCCAACAACTTTGATGCTTGAAAATCGATCTAATCCGCATAATTTTTCTCGTCCTACGTGCAAGACACCCGGTATAAATACATTTTCCTGCATGACTGCCTCCCGCACCGAAGTAACAATGATGCCAGTCATTTTCTATTCTTCAATTTTATCCTAACTAGGAAGGCTGGATGTTTTTGCTGCATTGTCGCAGAAACAGGAAGAGAAAAAGTCTCATCCGTGAAAGAAGTTGTGCAATGCAGGAAAAGCTCAATTAAGCACTTTGTCCACTATACATAAGTGACTTCTGTGTTCACTTACTTTTTCTAATTGAATTCCCCTCCCCACAGAACACTGTCGTTGACAAATTGAAATAGTATTGAAGAAGTATTTATTCTATAATTATAATATCGGGGGTTTTACGCGCTAGAACAACGATATGATTACGAGGCACACCGTAGTGGAGAACTTCGGAAATTTGGACCATCTGCTGTTCTTCGACGTGAGCTGACATGGCACAGTACACGGGCCTCTAGCATCGAACCCTCGGCTTTTGGGTCAGGAGAGCATGGTAACCACTGCACCACCGAGGCGGACGATTACCTCTTGCAGGTAGATGCACCAGTTTTAATATATTTAACAGGCGCACGATCGGTACACTTGTTAACCGAAAGGTAATATAAATTATGTAGAAGTGAGTTAGTTGATGACAACTAACTCAAGTAAAGCAGACAAAGAGAGTCCTACACCTCATAGCATGCAAGTTAGACTAATTTCATTTGTCACGACTTACAACTGACGTCACAACTGACGCTCCGCTCAGAATTGACGCTAAACCATTTCGCAACTCAGCAGTTGCAAAAATGACAATGCATTCACCTCCAACGTGGGAGCCACTAGGTTTAGAGCACAATGCGTAAGAAAATTTTCGGTTTTTCTCTGCGTAAGGAAATTTTCGGTTTTTCTCATGAATACAGAAGTGTTTCGACCAGGTGCTCGATGGTTTAGTGTGGGGGCTCATCTCAAAAAGGCGCCCTCCAACGATATGCCATGGCCTCTGGCAGGCCCGTAGCCAGGAAGTTTTTTCGGGAGGGGGGGGGGGGGGGGGCACATGCTGCAAGCTATTTGAGAAACTATTTGAGAAAAACGCCTATTTTCATAATTTATTTTCGATAAAGCACTATGTGTCATCGAAATTTTGGAAGCCCCCCCCCCCCCTGGCTACGGGCCTGGCCTCTGGGTGCCATGTGTCTCACCACGGCCTTTTTTCAAACGGTCAGACATCCGCCACTACTGCGGGAGGCAGAGAATTGCTGCCGCCGGCTATACACCGGTAAAATAGTCAAAAGCCCACTTCCGGCCACGTGTTTGGCAGAACGAAGTTAAAAAAGTCACAGTTTCGCCGCAAGGGCGAAGCAATGAATGCGATAGCAAGAAATTAATGCTATACAAAGTGAGGCTCCCCAATGGATACTCTCAGTTTGGAACAGCGTTCCTGCTGCAAAGGCGGCCGAAGCAGCGAAGGAAACTAGCGTGCTTCAAGTGTCGAGCTGTGACACTTGATAGTTCGCGCTCATCTTCTGTTTGTTCGTTTAGCGGCGTCCCTGAGCTCGAGTGACATTCGTACGCGCCGTAACATGAGCGCGGACATCACGGTGAAAGCGTGAAACATTCCTCTACCCCTCGCCACGAGAAAACCGCGCGAGCAGACAGCGGAAGAGCGAGCTTCTCCCATGCGCAAATATAAGAAGAAGAGAGCGAGCTCGCCGACGACTTTTAAATGCGCCCGTCGGGCTCCTAGCGCCACCTCGCTGGTAATGAAGAAACACTTATTATCGCCTGCTGTCTCCGAGTCCGTCCAGCGCTAAAGGGTGTGTATATAACGCTCGCCGTTAGCTACGTGGAGGATCTGCGTTTCGTGGCGTAGTGGATAGCGCCGCTCGGTGCGGAGCAAGAGGTCCCTGGTTCGATTCCGCGCTTCGGAAGCATTTTTCTGAATTATTTTTCTTTGGGGCATTTATATATGTACATACCTATACATATACGGTGCATGACGGCGGCGACGGCGACGGCAAAATCCAGCCGAGACTGTCCATATAATTGCTATCGCAATAAAATGTTTTCTTAGGACGCCCACCTTGTGGTAAACTGGCACATACTTAAATTTACCCCCTGCATATGAGGCCTACAGCGCTTAGTCTTGTGTCTTTTGCGTATAAATTATTCGTGCTACGATGACGCTACCAAACAACGATGGTATAATTATGTTTTGTTGGGGATGCAAGTTGCGCTGTGCGTTAATAGTGCGTATAAGACTACTGAGGCTGCAGTCTGCTTCAGGTAACCAGGCTGCAGTCGGTAGTCTGGTTACCTGGAGCCGTATGTGTGATGGTTGTGTTTGAACTGCCTGTCGCTGTTGCCTTATATGTAGAGGCTGCAGCTCAGTCAAGCTCTAGATGAAAGTTTTTCCTGCGGCTCTGTCCCTGTGTTTCTTGACGCTGAAATAAAATTGTTATTGTTTTTAACTCCATTGTAAACAAGGCGCTTTTGGTTCAATCGTCAATTACCCTTGTTCTCATGGCGCACGGCGAAATTATACTAATGAAAAAAGAATGTCAAATAAACTAAACAGATACAAAAATTTCCGAAACAATGAAAATAAACTCATGGATGCTCTGTTGCTTTATTGTTGTTTTGGGCATCATATACAGGAGTGTGCTTGTTCGGCTAATTGGCTTTAAAATCACCTCCCTATTTACCTAAGTTTCTCTCCGCGAGCCTTACTGCACACACATATATACACAATAGAGTCATTAACAAATTTTCGTTAAATCGAGTGTTCATGCAAAATAACAGCGCTTTTGTGTAGCGCATCGCACAACCGCTGTCTTGCCACGGACCGAGATGGTGCCGGAGCTCGAAACTGAAGCCGCGTTGTAAATGACTTGTTGCCTCTAGAATCTGTCGTTCTGCGTCGTAACGGGAACAGTCGCAGATGACGTGTTTTAAATTTGTCCGAGTATTACATGTGGTGCACGTTGGCGAGTCCGAGTGCCTGGCCTTCAGCTTGAAGTATTTCGTATAGGCAACGTCGAGTCTCAGATGGTGAATGCACGTTCCATTTTGCCTGGTTGTCTTTGGGGCATATAAAAGCTACACGTCGGGTTTATTCTGTGCAGCGGTCCGTACTGATTACTTGCATTGCACCGTGTTCTTCGCAGCAGGTACCACGCGAACGCCGATACTAAAATTGCTGCGTCCTTTCTTGAAAAGGGGATGTCAATTTTCTGAGATGCAGCGTCTTGTGCAGCACTGGCAGCGGATCCTGGACATCAGGCGCCTAGGCAGTATTATTGCCTAGGCGCCTGATGTCCAGGACAAGTTGATCTTGCGCACGCGGTGATTTCAGGCACTGCAGTGCTGCTCGTGAGTCGGAGAATATTACCCAAGTATCGGGTCTCTGATCTTTGATATAAGAAGCGCTCTGCGCAGTGCAGCCTATAATGATGGATCTCACGCTGCAACGAGCCCTTTGTTAAAAATACGCGGTTTGATTCGTCTGTATTAAAAAAATCAAGATATACGCTGAGCCGTTTCTAAAACCAATACAGGGCAAAATTTTGACGACTTTCAGCATTACCGGAAGGCCGAAGGTTAATGCACATAACGACTATTATGATTGAAGATATTCATTTTACAGGGAAACTGTTAAGCTTTTCTTTATGCCAAGTGGCGCGGCCTGAAAACTATCATCGTTGCCACCCTGCACCCGCTCTGCTCGTCCTGTTCGCTCCGAAAACACGTCCGCATTCCTATACGGCGTGGGATGCCAAAACTCTGAAGGGCGAGAGAACCAGTACAGAGACAGAAAGAGAATGAGAGAAATAGAGAAAAAAATTGAAGAAAGAGAGAAAAAGATAGAAAGCCAGAGAAAGAAATAGACAGAGCGGGAACGAGATAGAAAGAAACGGAAACAAAAAAAGACATGGAGAAAAAAAGGGAGCAAGTATACCCATGTATAGTATACTATAACGAGAAGTGGGAAAGGGTGGTGAGCGTGACGAGGATGGAAAAAAGGTGAGAAGGTAAAGCAAATCATAGCCTTTTATTTATAGTATATCGAGGAGCGGGAAAAGGAAGTGAGGGTGAGAAGGAGAGGAGGAGGAGAGCAACGCCAGCAGCTCCGCTGCTTCCTTAGTCCTCGCGCCACTCGTAGGTCGCGCAATTTTCTATTGTCACTACATCAAGATATTCGCGAAGCGTAAGGCGCTCTCTTGGATTAAAAGACTGGATATTATTTAAGGACATTGGCTACCCTTGTGAGGAGTGTTACCACAATGAGGTCCCGGAAAACTTGCCTAAAACTTCCAAATAAAACCAAAAAGAACACATGCATGCAAAGTGAACGCGTTAAACTGTCTTCGACACTTATGCCCGGAAAATGAGCACTATTCAACGAAGAAACAGCATGTATTGGTCTCCGATATTAGCTTCCCTTGGAAGGGGCGGTAAAAAACTTCCGAAACTGAAATCCTGCAAATTCTGAACTTTTTCCTTCCTTTATTAATTGCTCTGCAAACACAGACCAAGACCAATCAGTTCGGTTGAACTTGTTTTTAGAACAATTGCAATTAAACTTTCATCAGCACATATGGACTTTCTCTTAAGTTCACTGTTTCTGGGCCAAATATTTTACAAACTAGACTCCCAAACTTGTGAAGATGGAGCCTCTGAGTTAGAACCAGCGGTATACTTTCAGCATGAAAATTGTGCCTCAATGTGTCTGCAGTCACTTTATGGTAATGTAGTGGCGCAAAAGTGACATAACACTTATTCCTGTTCCCATTGCACATCGACTGAAAGTGCATAAAATATGTAACGTTTATGACCAGAAAATTCAACTATTTGTTTCAATAGTATAGGAGCTCGCGGTCTGAAAATAATGCTCGCAGTTATCATCAAAAATGAGTATTTCATTGTTGCAACGATCACTCATGCGTCAGCATGGTTAAAGAGTTCATATAAAAGATAGCTCGACCTACGCGCTGAAAGTCAGCCTGCGTTGTCGATAACCATCGGCAATTATTCACCGAAATAATTTAGCGCAAATACTACGCTTCCTTTGCGGACAGTTGTTGATGCAGAAGGCTCGCGCTTCTTGTCGGCGTTGAGATCTGTGCACTGCTCACAGTGTGTTGAAAATGTTGGACAAATGAATGATCTCTATCCGGTTGGCGGAGGTACGCATTTTCCACAAATCAGATACTCAACTCTCGAAAGTCCGCAATCATAAGTGATGAAAAATGATCCGTGCTGAAATATATATTCATTGGAACGTCATAGATGGGCATCTTGAAAGGGAAGATTAGTTCAAAACGGCTCGGACATGCGGCTACAAATTACACAATCTTGATAAAAAAAGTCATGCGTAGTCATTGACAATGAAAGTGATAAGGTTGCATTTAAAGAAGACGCAATAAAGTTATTACAAAACTATATTACCCTTTCATGGTAGTTGGAGCAATTTCACTGCCTGTGAGGATGTTTAGAAAGTTCACCGCACGGAGCGCGATACACCTGCACAATGACCTATGATTAAATTCGTAGAGTACGAATTTACGTTTAAAAACGTTATTGTGAAAGTTGATCAAGGAGACACCACAAACGTCAACTTCCTGAAAACTTAAGGGAATATCTATATAAATAGCGGTGATATGAATATATTATATGTAATATAAATAGCGCCGAAGGGAGGTGGAAACAAGCTGTGGTCGAGAAAGTAGCGCTTGAAAAAATGCGGATGGCGGGCGAGGCCGGAATTTGCACTAAGTTTGTTCTGAACCTTCAGTGAGACCACTCATGAGGCCTAGGGAAGTGTTCATCAGGAAAAGGGCTTGAAGAAAAGTGCTTTCGCTGGCTTAATTACAGAGTAGCTACAGCCGATGAGAACGCCACAGTCTTCCTTTCAAATCTTCAACGCAATTAGGACTCTCAGTGATGACGCGTACTTATTATGCACTGGCAGGGCTGGGCAGAGATACTCGGAGAAGTATTCCGGAATAAAGATATCGAAATACATGGACTGGAAGCCTAAAATACAGATACTGAGATACATTTGCCTTTAGCGTAACGGGATATTTCGGAGATACTTTCGCAATAGGACGAAAAAAGTATTCCGGAATACAGATACAGCAATACAGATACTGGAATACTTTTTTTTATTTCAAGGATGCTCATACTCCGCAAAGATATCTATAAGTGCACCATAATGTTGTTATTAAAGTCGCAGCGCATTGATACTTTCAGTTTATTTATTTATTTATTTATTTATTTATTTATTTATTTATTTATTTATCTATTTATTTATTTATTACAGTACCCTCAGCGCCAATCAGACATTGCAGAGGGAGGGGGTTACAAAGTACATAATTAGTAATAATGACATAGTTACACGTATCAATTGCAATAAAAAAGTACGCTATTTCACAGCAAGAGTAACAAGCATTGGACGCCGAAAGCGACCTACTTGGTGACAACAAAATGAGCTATGCTAGAAATAGCACAGTCTAAGCAAATCACTCACATCGCTAATGAACACCAGTGAACTGAGAAAAAGTACACATTTATTTTGCACATAAGATCTGCTTTGCTGAGAAGGCTGCTGTGTGGGCTTCTCAAATAGGCTGTCTTCTAGACAGCGTCGGTTCGACCTCAGCACAAGACTCGGGAAAGAATAAAAGTCTCTCTGCCGCTGCAGACGAGCACAAATTCGTATTATAGTGAATAAATGCCGCCTTCATAGCCGGATAGCCCTGCAGCGTGGCGATATCTCTTCTCGGGTCATCTGGATACCGAAACACTTCCGCCCTCACGTGGGTTGTTCGGTCTGTTCAGAAGCTGAAGTCGGTCTCTATCCTCGGATCCTCAGCCGTCTGGTCCGGTCAGCGCCAGGTCAGACGGCTGAGGATTCCGCTGACCATATAGGCTGGCCATAATTACCTACGCGCAATTACACAATTACCTACGCGCAAAACTACACAATTCATACATTGGCTTCCTAAAATCACGTTGTTTGGGGGTGAGAGGGTTTAAGCCCTCCCAAGTCGCTCCTGCCAGCTTTCTAAAAAGACGTGGAAACAGGGACTGCTGCTCAGAGCGCCCCATCAGAAACTACAGCAAGCACTCATCGCCTGGGCCGAAAGGGTCACTCTTCAATAAAGCTATCCCACCACCGACGCTACCAGCACCCATTTCAGCAAGCCGCCCCAGGCGAAGTCGGCTCCGACGGTGGGGGAGCCTGGTACCACAAAAGACAGTTTCACGCTTGTGATCAATTAGGAACGCACCCCGACACGCTGGAGAGGTGGCTGAAAGCGCGACAAAGATAGCCATCTTCTAGTCACTTCCGCCGCGACTACGGGAACGGCTTTTCGAAGTGCCGCCGCTTTGAGAACTGTACGCACGCGAAGCATTGCAAACCCTCGGTTGCAAGGCGGTATACGCGCGGGAGGGTCACGAAGTAATGGCTTGCCACCCGAAAAAAATTAGGCGTGCTGTACTGGCCTTGAGAGACAGCGACTATTGTCGGCACAGGCCGACAACACTGCCTCCGCGATTCTGCCATCTGTGGCGTCGCGCGCTTTACCACATGGGCCATTCTGCGCATGAGGGGAAACCATCACCGCCCTTTCTGTCGGCGACCGGCAGCGCACCTTTGCTTGTCTTGGCACAAAAAAAACAAAAAAAAAACATCATTCCCCCCTTGGAAATACGCCTCAACTCATTCCCGACAAAAAAAAATGTAACGGAATAACCGTGTCCTGCGTTGTATCACGATACAAACGATACATTGTAAATGTATTTCACTACTGAGATACAAATACATTTTTTAAATGTATCTCGATACAGAAATACAGATACTCAATTGTATCTCTGAAATACTATCGCGATACTCTTGTATCGCGATACTGCCCAGCCCTGTGCACTGGTCACCCCGCTCGCTTTTCGACAAGTTCGCTGACAATGTATGTGGCTTCTCAAGGTCTATAGTTGAAACCACGGTCGTATGAGCTCGCCTTCCGGCTTCGATGATTTAGACGGTTGAAAGCGGTCCTAAATATCGTACGTTTCCTTTCGCACGCATTATAAAAGGAGTGCCAGAACAGACATTGAAGACTGACGACGCTTATTGAAGCTGCTTTAAAAATATTTTTTTCTGGCTTTACTGTTTGAATATAACGTACGGCGTAATGCATGATTTGGAAATTGGCGAAAAACTGCTCTCACCGAAAAATATTGAACTACGTTTGCCTCCACACTTGCGGCTCTATCTACAACACTGTAAGAACAGTGCTTGCGTTTCTGCAGCAGAAGAACATGTATAGCGATGTTCAATAATTTTGTTTATCATATTTACTCTGCTGTTTCGATTTAATTGCTAAGAATAGCGCAAATAGATAAATGTACGGTCGAAGTTCAACGACTCATTAGTGAAATTGTGAATAAGCCTTACTACCCAAAGAGAAACAAAAACGCGATATGAACGATGGTACAAGTGATATCGTTTCGGCGAGGTCTCATGAGAACATAATTCGTGCACTGCCAGCTGTAGCTCTTTTCGCCGCACACACAGCTGTCGGAAAGTGACTCCGGTGTTTGACGAAGCGAGTAGCGTTCCGCAGTATGAACCACGTGGCGTATAGCTCTCATAACGAATGCGAAACAAGACATCTACTGTATCGGAAGGTGCTAGAGTCGTCAGCAACAGCTGCACTCACTCGTTACCACGCACCGTCTGCCAGTAACTATTAGTCATTCTAAATGACATCACGCTGCCCCCTTCCGGCAGAAACGCCATATATCTTTCAACGCCCGGCCATGCGTAAGCTTGAACCAGAGCGCTGAGTGTTAAGCGGTACGTTCGTACTAGCCGGAAGCGGGTGTAATCTCGATCAAGAGTCCTTTGCTCTAGACTCGTATATTTGCGGTATTATTGATCAGTCCGAGCGAAGTCAGGGCCACCAATAAGGCAGCTATCGGTCCCTGCCTATCCTATATTATATAGAACGAATCTCGCGGACGTGTAGGCCACGCTTAGTACTATGTGTAAACGCGCAATTGGTAGTAAAGATATCGTTATAGCTAAGCTGATACGAGCCAGGAATTGTGAACCAGCGCCTTTTGATTACGTGCCCACATAATGAAAGGCATTTGCAGAATAGGCTGCAAGGAAACACTGGTTATTTACTCTCTTCTTCGTTGATAGTAAATGCAAAGCATTTCTTAGCGCACGAACAGTACTTTAACCGTTTATATCTACGCATAAATCTTTATGTAGCAGCGCACGACTCTGTGCTCGCGTGGCCGTCTCCTTGACTTTACGTATACTAAATTAGCACGGCAGGACACTAGTGTATCACGAACGGAATTAGTGTGTCATCACATCAATAACGACATATTGTTCTCGCGTACGTCATGACATCGTTTCTCTCGGTCTCGCGTGACACATACCAGCATACTACGGCCCATGAATCGCGGTTAAGCGGCACAGCTGATTCACAGTCTATATCGATCCAGGAAGTGCGAGAATAGACTTTGGAAATCTTAACACGATAGCGTTCGAGAACCCGTTTCACAGAAAACCTTGTGCCGGCGTTTTCGGTCAGCGAAAAACCTGATGGACGCAAAGGATAAAAATCACGGTTAGAGCTGCAGTCGAACTCAGACATCCTGCGGGGCAGTAAAGTATTCTTACCCAGAGCCACGCTTGCGATACAAACTGCTTGACAAAAACACGTCTCATCAGCGTCATTTGTGGATTTGTGGTTCCAGTGCTGATTAGGTGATATTAAAACAACGTAATAAGCAACATATCTTATGTGTCAGAAAGCTCTATTCAAGCGCTGCTCGACCCCGTAGGCTACCATAGGACCAAAGGACCAAAGGACCCCGTAGGGCCACAGGCTACCCTTTAGGCGCTAATTTAGCCGACGTGCCTGGTAAGCCCTCGATATTCCCACAAGTACTTAAGGTACACAAAGACGTTGATTAACCTCGCAATGCTTGACTCCAAGCAAAAAAGAAATGCTGCGTTAGCAGCTACTCGCTGGCCGCTTCGCATGACATGGATCCCCACAATGCCTGGGATATGTCGGAATTAGCTTCCCTGTTTTTCGAATCTACCACGAATTGACCCTTTCATACGCCACCTATGAAGAACTGTCTGTAATTGTGTCAAATCAATACAACGCTATTTCAAGGCACTCAATATTATATTGCAACAAAAATAATGTATAATACGTTAATTTATGCGTATTATACATTCTTTATTATTATACAAATACTAATCCTAATTATGTTGTATATAAATATCTATTTATCCTGGAGTCATCCATGCTTTCTTCGGCAGAAATCGAAGGAAATCTCAGGCTAGAAATATATTGCAAATTCGTTTTTGGTTACGTCTATTTTGAGCAAAGAAAAAATATACTTTTCACATGGTTCACAGGAAGCTGCACGTCGAATGACTCGTCGAATGTGGTAGTGATTTCAGCAAAGCGATTATATGCAACAATACAAAGCAAACTGAAGCTACAGGAAGACAAATTTCTTATGCCGCAGCTTCAATTCATCCAAAGCTCAATATGTCTTGTCCTTTCTTGGCCCCTAGCTGATACTAATAGGAAAAACAAGTGGTGTACACAATTGTGTACATAGCGTCTCAAAAGGGTTAATACTACTAGCATGAATGTCAGTTGCATAGCACGTGAACTTCTTCAAAACGTATCTAACAAGACATTGTTTTTTTTTTTTTCAGCTTGTTTTCCCAATATATACACTGGTGACGTAGATGTGTTCAACGTAGCTGTGTATGTTATTGTCGGCGTAGAGTGATCTGCATTTTCATTTGAACTTGCAACTTTAATGTGTGTTCTTTTTCTGTATCCCCCACTGTATTGCCTGTATGGGCAATGCGGGCACTAAATAAACTAAATGCATTGACACTCCAATCACACAATATGGTAAGATTTGGTTGGATTAACAGAAAGAGAATGCGATTTTCTGAAGCTACACTTACTGGACACCAACACTACAACGCGTTTTCCTGCACTGAACTTTTCATTCACGTTATTGTAACCAGACCCACACTTGAATACGGGTGCGACATTTCGGATCTGTACACTGGCGATTGAATCGAACGTAATCAAAGAGAAGTCGTGACATTTATTTATTCAAAGTATTCCCACGAAAACTTTATTAGCCAACTAATGAAAGATAACAATACTTAACCCCTCTACTTTTATAGAACATTTCAGCAAATTCAATTGCTATCTTTGCTGTCGACTAAAAGGCTTGCTGTCTAGCCCAAAGGGTACCTGAGACCGCAGGAAAACAGCCTAATAAGTGATGCCAAACTGCCTTCCTTAAGAATGAACTGCTTCAAAAGCGGTGCGTTCAGAAATGACATTCATAAAGCAATGATAGAATGAAACGGTCTAAAACACGCATCAAGCAGAGGTACGTCTTTCAATGTCTTCATGCAGAGCATGCAGCATGGTTTATACAATTAGGCATTGGGACGGCATACTGCTCTCCCATAGTAAAGTACCAATGGTACTCTTAGTAGTTCACCTTTTGTTCTAAACACAGTATTTTAGATCCTTTACATTCGCTTTGAACGCACAATATTACCTACTGTGTAGGGGGGTCCAGAGTTCCCTCCCTCCTTAAAGTAAAAGTCATCGTTCGAGAAAGAGGCGTTGTCGCCATCCGCTATTTCACAAGCATCGCGTTGTAGGCGACCAAGGCGACAGCGACAGCGGCTGCGGCAAACTTGTTTCGTTTCCGTTTTTACTGGCCGTATGTGAACTGGCGCATGGGCGCTATCTACGATCGCGTCGATAGCGACTGGGCTCAAAGCTTCGACAAGCAGTATTTTCGTTTTCGCCGCGGACATTCAGAACTGTGCTGTCACCATCCACGATTTTGAATTAGCGAGCCATGTTCATCAAGCAGCAGATGCGGTGGTCAGCACTTTCGTTTCCACTCTAGGCACACGCCGCGCGTGCGCCTAGAGTGGAAACGAACCTAGAGTGGAAACGAAACGAACTCAGCAGACGCTATGATCGTGTCTTTAGCGGCGACGGTTTCGTCCGCAGCCTTCGCGCAATGCGCGCAATCTCACAAAACATCAAACATGGTGGAAGCTGTTGAAGATGAAGACCTTCAGCTGCAGTCCGCATGATGGCACAAAACTTTATTGCTACATTGTGATGGACGAACGATCAGTTGCTGTCCTTTTTGCCGGCAAAAAACTTATCGGTACGTAATAACGGATCGGTTGAAAGCACTTTCTCGCTTAAAATACGGGTGTCTCGACCCGCCATCACATTGTGTCACGAATAACGAATATTCTCGCTTTCAGACTGCTGTCAAGCAAAATTTGTACTGGAGAAACGTATTTACCAAGTGAATGAAAACGTATTGATGTAATCGACACTTGTTTGTCATTTTCCTCATAGTTTATTTTATGCGGCATTCGGTTAATTGGGAGATTTTTTTCCGGTCCCATGAAATACGAATTTACGACCTCTTAGTCTATATGGTTTTAATATTAGTTCTTTCCTGTAGCTTTCAGTGCGAAAGTAATATAGCAGCCACCAGAGATGCCGTAAGAGAGGCAAAGCAAAAATATGTTCCAGCCTTATTTATATTTTTCGCACCTAAGCCTTACGGGAGGGTTTTGGCATCTTACCCGAGGGAGCCGTATATCAAAACCCCGATCTTATGCTTTCCACTGCAGTCTGTATGACATTATCCCTTTGCAAACATTTCATGTGAAATACGAGTACTGATCAAAACTACATACAGGAGCTTCTACACATGCACAACCTGATCTTTCAACTGTATGCAGCGTCACTATATATATATATATATATATATATATATATATATATATATATATATATATATATATATATATATATATATATATATATATATATATATTTCACAAGTAGGCGTGAGGTATTACTTTTACAACTCTCTGCCTTCTCCGTTTTATCTTCTCTTAGTAGATACGCTTACATTTCCCGCAGCATGCGTTGGTATTCAGGCTTTATTATTCTTTCTAGTTTTTCACCAAAGCGCTAAGCCTCCGGAATCCGGACGAAAAGAAAAAAACAATGACAATAGGAAAGGATAATGAAATTGGACACGCTACTCATGATGGGCGAGAAAGTTGGCCGTAACTTCTCTGCGCAGCATGTTGTCAACACATGTTAGACGCCATACCAACAAAGCCGTCCCGAATGCGTATCGATCAGTGTCCGGCTTCGGTTAAAAGCGTCAGTCCGTGCTTGGTGCTTACGCCCCGGGGTTTCGGATTCTCATTTAGAAAGCGCCACTGGACGCATTGAGTCACGTTTTATAGAAGGACGGGAGATTGCAAGCTTTCAGACTTCGCAAATCCCGCACAGAAAGAAGTAGAATTTTTATTTGGGAGGATGGGAAGTGAATTGTAATAATGACGTTTTCGGGAAACTTGCTGAGTAAAACGAAAACGACGACAAATCATTATGGATGTGCACCTTCGCTATGTCGCTATCGCGTCGTTCGTGTCTCGTTGTCGTAGAGAGCGGCACGTGGCTATTGATGTAATGGTCGTGTCGTGTCCAGTTACCCAACTGACTTTTGGTGCTTGCCGTTACTGTAGATAAGAAGTCTTCGTCCTCTGAAAGTATTGGAATTTGTTGGTAAGAGGCGATTTCGAGTTAATTTCAATGCATAGAAATATTTTGGCTCACTTGACGGGAGCTATTTTGATTACTTCTCGCGACATTTGTGAGTTTTATGAATTTTTGTTTCAACGTACGAATTTAATAACAGGAATGCTAATAGACCCATCAGTGGAAGGTGGTGTTACGGAAATTTAATAAATTGTCCACATTCTCTGGCAGTGCCCTGTGTTACGTGACATCAACAACAGCCAGGACTGGGAGAAGGCCATCACGAGTTCTAAACACGAAGGCCAGTCCAGGGCTGTCGAGAGGGCCCGTGAGAGAGTGCAGAGGCATGGCCCTCGGCCTCCATTATGGGATTAGGACACAGCAAGCCAGGGGTCATCTCTAGGGCTCCACTGGCTGGCTCCACTGGACCATAGTAAAGTTCATTATCTGTGTGTCAATTTGTCTATGTGGATTTGCATGCCAAAACCGCCGTATGGTGTATGCTACACATCGCACAGCAAAACGATATCACATTTGCTGTCTTCAAACACAATGGTCGTGTTGGGATGCTCCAGTTTGTTCATTGTTGTGGTAGGCTTTGTACAGGTTGCGTATGTGTCGTGCAGTGCGCGTATAATTTAAATCTTCATCACACCAATCAGGTTTAGCATGGTAAGTGTGCCGCCAGTGAAACTCTTCGAAGATTCAGTAAACGACTCCTCCTCGTTTCCCTTGTTCCCTCTCGTTTTCACTTATGTCAAAGAACAGAAGTAACTTCACTGTCTACTGAATGCACCCTAGAATTCGGAGTGGTGATCATGCGTGCCACTATGCGTAATAACCACGCGGAAGAGGCCATCTTTGCAATGGCAAAGACACATAAAGCTAACAATAGAATAACATGGCAGATGTGAGATCGGTTCGGAATTCGTATCAAGACACCGAATCGACAAAGGTGAAGACCTAAACCCACTGGCTTGTTCCGAATATTTCAATGGCTCAGACAGACACGATATTCTTGCGTGCGTGTTTTGTTGCGACAGGGACTTGCCCTTAATGCATAATATTTTGCGTGTATACGTGTATTAAATGTCCGCCGTTAGGCCGGTGTTGTGTATAAAGTGAAGCGGTGTCTAGTGGAATCACTTGCCATGTATCCAGCGGTCATAACTGGCCATGTCACTTTAGCGAAGGCCAGCTTGCAGGAGGCGACGGGAGCGTTGCGACTGTGTCCCCTGATATGTCCATATAAGATGGTATGCATCTGCTTGCATCACTGGAAGAGAACAGTACGGACACGTAGCACCCACTGGTAAATGCGACCAGTTCCACGTTGAGATACCAGCCGCTGTAAGGGCCACCCATGCCGAAGCCCCCTTGTATTCACCATATTAATGCTCAGTGCGAAGCAGCCATCGTTGATATTTGCATGAGTTTTGCAAGTGGTGAATTCGGGCCTTGTGGGTACGACAAATATCAAGCGTTGAGCGCATATTTATCAAGACGGGGCAAGACGAAGGCGATATACACAGCGCCTTCCTCTCGTTCCGTCTTCATAAATCTGCTGTCAACACATAAGATCTTCATGATGTTGTACTACCCACATTAACCTAATAATATCAATATACAAAGAGAGTTCGTAGCGGTCGTCAGCTGCAAATACCTAGTGGACAATGATAATATGGCCGAGTAGCAGAAACACGATAGCACCAATGGCTGGGCGTTACGGTCTTGTGCTCGCAGATAAAGGAAACTCAAATAAACTACTTACAGAAGCTTTCACACAAGAAAACTGCCGAAGCCTAGCTCGCAAAAAATCTGGGATGGCATTTCTCCATGTTTAATTGAGGGAGAATACGAAAGAAGCATCAGTAAAAGCGATATGCTGAAATAAAGAACGATGGGCTCATCTCTGAACTAACAACATGAGAGCGACTCTGAGTTTCTTCCGGAAGCTCGGGCAAATTTATCTTTATTGCCGCAGTTTTGTGCTTTTTTGCAGTTAGCTGTTTCCCGTTTGCAAAGAAAGCAAGGTCACATACGCATTCAACACAGTAGTTTAGTGAGGGGGCCGTCTTGAGCCATTGCAAACGGAGTGGAAATACGGAAGGATTTCGTACTCATCCTTGGCACTCATCCAATGTATATACTTTCAAGGGAACAGCTAGCTGAATAAAGTATGTGACAAAAATGAACATCTAGAACACAAGAAACTCATGGAAAGTACAAGACACGTTATTTTGTAGTAATCATGATGTATATGTGAAGAAAGTAAAGTGGACGAAAGCATAAATAATCGCTGGCAGGGACCGAATCTACGACCTTCGAATAATGCGTCCGATGCTCTACCAACTGAGCTACAGCGGCGGTCATCCCCGCGTCTAATTTATTGGGAATATCCGTGCATTTTTAACCTTGGAATGACGGCGAGTGTGCAACACTTTTTTTTCAGCCTATAGGTTTCACGGAGCACAGGATATTTTTACGAGCTGGCAGCTGACCAATAATCCCTCGTATACTACATTAAGGCATTGAGTCTGCCAGAACGAGACCCTTGCTATGAATGAACGAAGGAAGGGCAATTTTAGGGCTCGTTTTTCATTGCTAGGCACAACATTAATTCGATCTAACAGGCAAGAAACCCAAAGTCCTAGATGTTCTTTTGTGGTAAATATGATGTCATTGTGAAGTTGCGTACGAATGCGCTACGAGCCTCGGGCGCCCCGAAAGTTCCAAGAAACAATCACTTCTTCTTTCCGGTCCTTTCGGTAGTGTTCAGCCCCTCCATGTTCACCGTGACGTCAAGATTTTCGTCTGCTCGTCATCCACAATACATCTTTGTCCGCTCGCAGGTACGTGCGCTCACCGCTCTTTCCCCTCGCACGGTGAGGAGGAGAACTCGGCTAGGAGGAGAGACGAGCTAACGAAAGGAGCTTAGCGAAGGATAGAGGGAAACGAGCGAGTGCCTGTTTTGTGTCATCAAAGGCGTGCAACTCTGCTATTACGGCACCATTTCGAAGAATTATCACGGCTACGTGTTCGTTGTAGACTCGTGTACAACCGCAACACCACAATTAAATTTGGGCCTAAGGGTGCCACTACATCTGTTGCTACGTTGTACACCGCCGTCCGCCGTAGTGTTGTGATCTCATTTTCTGTGCCATTAGTAAAGAGGTGACTATATGGAAGCCTCCCTGATATTGTGCTTCGCTTCTCTACCAACCTAGGATATTGGCATGGTGTGACGCCCGATGGGAATGTACGCTTGTACCACGCAATATTGCTGCGATATATCGTAGTAATACAGGACGCGTATTTTTGGGAAGCATGACAGTTTCTTTCAGCGCAGCTCCAAGCAGAGGCATGGCTGTGTGGTAAAAAAATCACAGCATATCCACGGAGTGAATGATGATGAGTGAGCGAAGCTGCGGAGGTTCATCGGTAAACCGTGAATCTTCCGTGAATTCTGCCCAGTACATCATCACCGACGAGAGATAGGGCGCGTTTATACTAAAGGTTCGATGAGTTATGACGACTTGCAGCTCACTTTAATTTTACATGTACGCTGTGAATTTTCATTGTTTAGAAAACCATTGCTTTAGAAAACATCTGGCGTCTTTCGTTAAGCAGCTGGCGTCTTTTCGTTTTGCTTTAGAAACATCTGGCGTTCTTTCGTTTTGCTTTTACAAAACATCTGGCGTCTTTCGTTGGTTTATTTCATCAATCAACGGCGTTTTGAACAAAATTATTATTGTTTAATCACGCACAGGAGAAATCTCACCAGGCACTACCTTGGAGGTAAACAATGGCTGCTAATGGGAATGAGAGACAGAAGAAGTCGGCTTTTAGCTAACACTTACACTTCTACTTCTACTAACGTTCCTTACTGGAACATGCCAATGGCTGCTAATGGGGAATGAGAGACAGAAGAATTCGGCTTTTAGTTAACGCGCACGCTGCGAATTTTTTATTCTTCAACAACGCACAGGAAAAATCTCCCACCGGCACCACCTTGGAGGTCAAAGCGTAAGACTGGACGAACGGGTGCCGCCTTAACCCATTAAACGCCGCTACTAGATGTGTTGTAGCAACAATAAAACAAACTATTTTAGCTTGGCTAGAGGGTGGAAATATACATGAAAAATAAATTTTATTTCACTGGTATCATTGGTTTATGATATACAGATCGTTCCCAAATGGGAACAATGGCTCTAAGCGTATGTACGCTGGAATAGCTTACTCTCTCCTCGCGGGTCGCAAACAAGGCGTGTTTCTCCACGCGTGCGTTATTTTTTCGTGTGGTAGAGAGGCGAACAATGGATGTGGAGTGGGACGGCACACGTCTGGCACTTCATTCTTGTGTTTTTGATGCACTGGCGGCACCTGCTTTGCTTTCCCAAGGGCACCAAATGGTGACCGTGGCCTTCCTTGCTGTGGAAAACAAGAGCACCTGAAGGACCAGGTCGTTCTCGCGTGTCCAGCCTCTTTGTCAGCAGACCTTGGACGATGAGCCTCATGAACTGCAGCTGGTCAAGTGGTGGTTCACTTCTTACTTCTGTGTAACAACCTCCAGACTGCAACACGCAGTGTTACAAGCAGGTTGCTCAGCAATGGCCAATACCACTTTTTTCCATGTAGACAAGGACGATAGTCGCTGATGAACCTATCAAGTAGGTCTACACCGCCCATGTGCTTGTTGTATTCTTGTATTAGTCTCGGCTGGGGCACTGGAACTCGCTTTCGCTCTTTTTTGCTGTAGCGAGTGACTGTGGTGGTCGGGTGAATGTCATCATAATTTGTGGCAACGCACACACACTTATTGTCATTCCATTTCACAGCAAGCACGTCGCCATCGCACATAAAATCAAAAGATCCCCTGCTTTGACTGGCTAGTTCCTTCGAATCCGGAAGTGGGCATTTCTTCATCCTGACCTCCCTTACGGTTCCAGTGGCTCTGAATCCGCGTTCTTTCAGCTCTTGCAGTAAAGCATGTGGTGTGAAGAAATTGTCCATGAAAATTACATGGTCTGTTGGCACATCAACACACTTGAGAGCGTTCAAAACAACGCGTATTCCAAGAGGTACATTTGTGCTTTCGCCGTCGTTTTTGCCGCAGTAGATATCACTGTTGAAAAAGTACCCTGATGAAGAGCAAATGACCCATTCCTTGTAACCAAAGCGTATTGGTTTTCCTCTTATAAACACCTTGCAGCTGTGCCTGCCAAAGTACGGCACCATTTGCTCGTCCACGCTCAGATTCTTCGAAAAAAATTCCGAACTGCTGAAGGGAGCTATTGACAAGCCTAAGCAGAGGCCTAATCTTCGCCATTTTGTCACCCTTCTCAAGGTTTTGACTGTCACACGCATGGATGTATCTTTTTATCAACCGGAACTTTGCGCGACTCATTGTATTTGCCACCAAAGGAACACTGAGGTCCTCAGCTTTCGACCAATAGAGGTCAGAGCGTGGAAGCTTGTGGTAACCACTCAAAAATAGAATGCCGACAAATTGAAGTATGTCATGTTCGGTTATGCTCACGTTGTGATCGTTCTGTTGCTGGGCATAACGATTAGATTCGTCGGTTATAAGACCTATGATTTCCTTGTTTAGTAGGCGGGCAAAGATATCAAACGGGTCCTCATCGACAAGCTCGGAATGGGTCACTTGAAGTGGCTGAAACTCAGTCTCTACTATTGCACCCGAATACTGTGTAGTACGCTTCCAGGCACGAGGATCTTTACACATTTTTTTGGTCTCGGAGGCACTTGTTCCTGCATATCTGCTTCACATTCGTCGGCATCAGCCGTGTGGACTTCAACTTCACCGGCAACATCATTCGGCAGAGTGTTGACAATGGCGATATCACTGTCGCCCTCTTCTTCATCCGTAAGAATGTCGTCCGCACTCGGTGGGGGCAGAAGCACATCATCTGTTACTTCTGCAGAATCGTTGGCGAGAACCATTTCCACCGCTTCCTCCAGCGTAAGGAACCTTTCTCGAGACATCTGGATGAAGAAAGACGCGTTCAAACTAAGATAAACGTAACTGCAGAGCGGCCGCTTCCACCTCTCCGCTTTACGCCAACGTTCCCAAATGGGAACATGCACACATTTGTCGCCATATTTGCATTATGCATGCAAGCAGCTACTCTATTTAGTGTGTCCTAATACTAAAGACATTCAAAAAGATGCTAGAGTATACAAATATGACCATGCAGTTCAAAAACTCACATCTTTTCGCAGAGACGCTTCGTGCGGCGCAACGCCGTGTTCGCGCCAAAAGTTTGTTGAAGTTGTCACCGCATAACATGAAATACGAAACTAAAAAGGAAACTTCCTTGCGCCCAAATAAAACTTTGGGCATTTTTAAAGGTGTTGTTACCAAATATTAGCACTTTTCTTGCCAACTTCAGCAATTATGGGTTCAGAAAATAACCACGTGTGGCGTTCCCATTTGGGAACATTGGCGCTAAATGGGTTAAGGAGCTTCGCCCCTAAAAAGAAAGGGCGTGGCTGTGTGGTAAAACACCTGCTTGCCACGCAGACTGCCTAGGTTCGATTCTCACTCGGACCCAACATTTTTATTATTTATTTTATTTGCAGCTTTTTCGATTTTTCGGTCACGGACAAGATGATTTTTCGCTCACAACCAACGACGCCGACGGCGACGGTGGAATTTCTGCGATACGAGCTCTTTAACGCTATCGCGTTAAAACAGTCTATGCCGGCGTAATCTCGGTGCAACGTCAATTGTGCTAGTTGTTCTGGTTATCTCATTATGCAAGAAAGCAATCAATACTGCATATGTACTCCTACGATACAGGCGTCATATCATATTAATGTCTGTGGTTCCAGTGTTGCTCCGCTTTTATAGCAGTCTAATAAACATTACATTTGCATGCCGATGATTCAGTAAGCTATGTTGAAGCATTGCTCGACCCCCAGAAGAATACATTAACGAAAGGTAGGTATGATATTTACATAATTGCACCATAAAGTGCACTTAGTTTCGATAATACTGGCGTATGTCCTCTAGCGTGAAAGCTGCCGTTACGTCGCACCATAAGTCACCCTTTAAACGCCAGTGTTGTGGACATGCCTGGTAAGCCCACGATGTGCAGACGGCTACTACACTTACAAAAACACGTCGATCCACCTCGTGACGCTTGGCTCAAAGCCATAAAATACAGCATAGAAGTACTCGGGGACTGCTTCGCATGAAACAGAGTCCGCCAACGCGTGGGATCCGCCGAATTTTTTTTTTGTTTCTGAATGCAAAGCCCGACAGTAATTTCTATACAAATACCTCTTGAAACTTTGAATAGGAGCAATCAAGCCAATTTGATTTGCGAGTTTCATCGCACTAGCTGCCTCTACAAGGCTGAAAGAATTCTTAACGTAAGGTTAGAGCAGTCCAATGGGTCATTGTTTTCTGCGACAGTCCAACAAACATGCGCATTCATTAATACGTGAAAGTGATCCTTTCAATTCGAGTCCACAGCATTAGGTCGGGAGATGTGTGCAGGCGACGTCAAAACAAAGCGCCGCTCTTGAACCGTCACAGACGACAAAGCCCTCTTCTTCCATCCAACATCCACCCATACCAAAAATAGCCCCGCCATGCGTGCCTGCATCGCCTGGTTGTAACAGCACGTTCTCGACAAAATACAGCGCGCCCCGACAAAATACGCGGCCAGGCTACAGGGCAGACACGACGCGCGTTGCATTTCACTCTAGTCCGACCATGGTATTCAATAACTCTTTAGCATGCCGCAGGATGGCGACTTCGCCCGAGTTCTGCGTCCAATCAGCGACGCTCTTCTGGCTGTTGCACCACATTTTTTTATTAAGCTCTCACCGTTAACTACTAGAGCTACCACAAGGGTTTGTTTAATCATTGATCATTACGTTGGTCGTTGGCGTAAAGATGTACCACCAAGCGTCAACGTGGGTGCATCCAGGTCAAACGGTGCTGTAGTTGCCAGACACCGATAGACATTGTAGGAGCTCTCTTATCAGCGTACAGTAAATATTCCACTACCTCAGTAAGGACATGTTTTACTTTCGTGTTATACCGATTCCTATGGCGGAGGGATTAACCGTGTTTTGTAGCGTTCGCTACACTGGCCGAGCCGGAGCGGTTTCGCGTGCGCGTACAAGAGCCGTGCTACGCATGTGCGATGAGCAGTGATGTCACACAGCTGGTGCACCGGTACATTGGAACTACAGAGGAAGGAAAGAACTTTCCTTCCTCCGTGGCTGGAACCATCATCATCATCATCATCATCATCAGCCTGTCTACGCCCACTGTATGGCAAAGGCCTCTCCCATGTTCCGCCAATCAACCCGGTCCTGTGCTTTCTGCTGTCACGTTATACCTACAAACTTCTTAATCTCATCTACCCACCTAATTTTCTGTCTCCCCCTCAGGCGTTTGCCATCTCTTAGAATCCAGTCAGTTACCCTTAATGACCACCGGTTATCCTACCGACGTGCTACGTGCCCGGCCCATATCCATTTCTTCTTCTTGATTTCAACTATGATGTCCTTAACCCCCGTTTGTTCCCTGACCCACTCTGCTCTCTTCCTGTCTCTTAAAGTTACACCTATCATTCTCCTTTCCATCGCTCGCTGCGTCGTCCACAATTTAAATTGAACCCTCTTTGTAAGTCTCCAGGTTTCTGATCCGTAGGTAAGTACCGGTAAGATGCAGCTGACCAAACCATTCATGATGTGATAATGCTTGCCGAATGAGCTCCATCCCATCCTTATTCTTCTAGTTATTTCACTCTCATGGTTCGGCTCCGCGGTTACTACCTGTCCTAAGTAGACGTACTCCTTTACAACTTCCAGTGTCTCGCGACCTATCGCAACGCGCTGTTCTCTGCCAAGGTTGTTCCGCATTACTTTAGTTTTATGCATATTAATTTTCAGACCTACTCTTCTACTTTCCGTATCCAGTTCAGTAATCATGAGCTGTAATTGGTCTCCCTCGTTACTCATCAATGCAATGTCATCAGCGAATCGCAGGTTACTGCGATACTCTGCATTAACTCTTATCCCTAATTCTTCCCAATCTAGGGCCCGGAAAACCTCCTGTAAACACGCGGTGAATAGCATCGGAGAGATCGTGTCTCCTTCTTTATTGGGATTCTGTCGCCTTCTTTATGGAGGACTATAGTGGCTGTGGATCCGCTGTAGATTTCTTCCATTATGTTTATATAGGCTTCGTCGATGCCCTGATTCCGCAGTGCCTGCATGACTGCTGATGTCTCCACCGAATCAAATGCCTTCTTGTAATCTATGAAGGCTAAGTATAGGGGTTGGTTGTATTCCGCGCATTTCTCTATCACCTGATTGATAGTATGAATGTGGTCTATTGTTGAGAAGCCTGTACGAAATCCTGCCTGGTCTCTTGGTTGATTGAACTCTAATGTCGCTCGAACCATAGAGTTTCCTATAATTAACTAGAGGGGACTCTGGCGCTGCGTTCAGCCACCATGGGAATGATGGGTATACTCGCGGACAACTTTTCTTGGCAATGAAGGGAAAGCTACGGGGGCGGAGCGTCTGCACTCGCACTGCTACGCGAAGTAGTCCGGTTTGGCGCTCGTCTCGTAACACCGTGGAAAGTGATGGCTAGCGTTGCATTTCGACACAAACGCTGCTTAGCGTCTAAGGTACGGGTAAAGGGCGCGACTTTTTCACGCACGCAAAAAAAGCAAAGTGACAACGTATAAAGTAAAAGAATACAAATATCTCGTTTGTGCGCGCTGCGTTTCGTCTCAAAAAGCTGCATGTAGAAAATGAAGGAGTATTTTGTATATCTCACGCAGAAAATACGGACGCAGTTGTGGGACTACATTCATTAGCGGTAGGATACGTGCATTGTGGCTCTGTAGTCTTCGCTTCATTGCCAAGAAAAGTTGTCCGGGAGTTTAGTACATAGATTTGCCCAGTCTTCGTACTTGCGGGCTTCGAACACACTTGTAGCTTTGTTTAATGCCGTGTTACGGTTTTCTTTCGGATAAAAGAATGAATCTTTGTGAACATCGTGACCACATTTGAATTGCTGAGCCTGAAAAAGTTAAGTGGTGAAGTGGAACTCTTGTACGTTTGCTGAACTTCGTCTTGCGACAAAGCGGATGCAGGCGACGCCCAGCCAAACGGAGCCGAATGTACGAAGTTTAGACAAATCCGTGTACTACCGATAATTTCCATGCTGGCTGAAGCGCCATGCGTTGTAGCTCCCTTGGACACTAGCGCCAGAGTTCCATCTAGTAAGTATTGTAGGAAACTATACGGCTGGAACATTCTAACGCTATGAGGCCGTGGCTGCGGGCGGGCTGATCGCGTCCCTGTCACGTGTGCAGCGTCGACTGACCGAGTGCGTCCACTGCTGCCACTGCATGAACGCGCAAAGTGCGCCCCGGGCGATAGCGTCCCGCTCCGTCGGGCAAGGTCTGTGACGTCACGGAGGGAGCGAGCATGTCTTCTATTAGATGTGAAGCATCTTATCGCGGAGTTCAAACGGTGTGCGGCGTGTCCACCCTTACTGCGCATGTGCAAACCCTCTCCGCACACCTCCTCTCCACACCCCTCTCCGCTCCCCTCTCTCCTTTCCCCCTCTCACCTTTACCCCGCTCCTCCTATGGATGAAAGGCTCGCGTTAGGTCGTACACACGCTCACTGCGCCGGCTGCGACGGTGTCATGAGTTCCAACGTCAACGTCGGCGCCAGTTGCACCTTAACGCCTGCAGAGATCGCGGATCAGCGGGTAGAGCAGCGGAAGGCTCGACGCGCCGAAGCTCAACGCAAACGCCGGCAAGCGGACCCCGAGGTCCGGGCTGCACAGCGCAAACGGCAACGTCGGCGGGAAACTGCTACGGATTAAACGCGGGCTCAACATGCCGAAACGCAACGGCAGCGTCGGCAAGCAAACCCCGCCGTACGCAACGCCGACGTCGAAGCCAAGCATCAGCGTCGAGGCAACGCGTCGGCTGCGGATAGACGACGCGAGTCCAACGCCCGTGCAGAACGGCTCCCTAGACAACTTCAACGCCCGGGCTTCGACGGTGCCGACGCCCGGTTCCAGCGCGAATTCCTGGACCGGAGCTTCGGGCAAAGCTGCAACGTGTGCGACCGACTTTGGTTCGATAACAATCTGACCGAGGTCGGTAGCATGCGCAACGAACGCCAACGGAACGCTACCGTGCAAGTGGTCCGGCTTCGCATTGCCTCATGGTCCCCTTTAGCGGGAGATGCTGTAATTTTTAGGTGCGAAGCTCCTTATGCCGTGGGTCTGTCCATCCTCCGTTTGTAGGTTTGTTTCTAGTAGCCACCTCTAGTTCGTGAGAAGCGCGCATTCTGGTATGCAGTAGAAGAAGAAGACGACGTTGACGAGTGAGACTCTCGTGCGTGTTCGCCCGTGTGGCATTCTTTCTTTTTTACTGCGCGTGTTCTGGTATGCAGTAGAAGAAGAAGACGACGTTGATGAGTGACACACTCGTGCGTGTTCGCCTGCGTGGCGTTCCTTCTTCTTTACTACGTATCGTGTTTTCAACGACACCCGAAAGCAACATTTCAGAAGTAACGCAGCATGAGGCTCCCTCTTGGCACGCTTTCTCTTTAGCTCGGAGTCGCCAAATGGGAGATAAGGCTGTGGAACGGAGGGCACGGAAGGCGGCGGCAGCGCGCGCTCGCAGACAGAACCCTGAGGTGAGAGCCCGCGAGGCCGAAGCTGCACGTCGACGCCGCGAAGCCGATTCCGCCGTTCGAGCCCGCGAAGCCGAAGCTGCTCGACAAGCTGCACGGCTGCGGCGAGAAGGCCCCGCCGTTCGAGCCCGCGAGGCCGAAGCTGCTCGACAAGCTGCACGGCTGCGGCGAGAAGACCATCCGAAAGACGTGTATAGACCTGGTATTTTCTGATTTCCAGTTGCAACCCGTACAAGAACCGCTGTCACTTCACTTCACGGACCATAAAGCCATGATAATGAAGGGACAACGCAAGCCAAGCATCATCTAATTAAGAAAAATAAACGTTTCATGTTTGTTATATACACACAGTGTTTCTCACTCTTCATATGATGATTGATGGGGCGTCACACAGAACATTCACGGTTTACCGATGATTCTCTCCGGAGCTTCGCCCCACTCATCATCATTCACCACGTGGATATGCTGTGATTTTTTGTTTTGTCTAGGTGGTGTTGACCAGGCACGAGACGCTGCCATAGAGACGCTGCCGTCTCTATGGCCCCAACACTGGCGCTGCGCCGTGCGTTGCGGGCCATAGAGACGGCAGCGCGCTACTGCACTGACCACTGAGCCTTCTTTGTGGCAATAAAGAAATGGCGATGAGCATAAAATAAATATACATGTGTCACATAATGCGTATACCTTGCGTGTGTCATTGAAGCAGTAGTAAGCATGATAATCAAGGTAATCTTAGACAACTAGGAGAGCTAAGAATAATCAGCTGGACCTTAGCTCACGCAACGTATATCCTGGCATTGCCGAGCTAAGCCACTACATTTTTCTTTGCCTTGTCGGTAGAACGCATTCATGTACTTCAGTTCAGTTCACGTTAGGCAGGCACGGGTTGGTGGTCTTGTGATCAACGCACTCACCTTCGTACCAAGGGGACCCTGGTGCAAAACTCGGCCCCAGAAGGAATAGTTATTTCGTTTGATTTATTATTTCTTCGGTGCGCTCAAGCTGTGGGGGATTAGGGTTTCTGAGTGAGCCTGTCACGTGTTTTTTCCGCTGGGGTGAGGTTTTCGGAACACCACCGCTGGTAGCTTCACCTGTCATCACGGTAATGAACCACTCATTTCAGGAAGTCAATCAGTGAGTATACAGCAACAATCAAACATGTGTTGCAATAGCTTTGTGAAACGTAGCCCGCGTAAGCTGCACAGTCTGCTTCACGTCTCTAACAATGATTAAAACTTACTGAAAATGTAGTTTATGAGAAGTCGTCTGAATTAGCAAAAATTATGGGCCCACTCATATTATCTATTTAAAGAACTTTTGGTTGCATCGTCATACTAGAAATATAATATTAAAATATGACAAATCATTAAAAATCTGTTAGCAGGCTTCCTCCCACCTTCCAAAATCTATTCCTTGATGGTTTCATCTTTCATTCTGACTGGCCGGATACCTTCAATTAATTTGTTCCCATTCTTTCCTTCCTAAGTGCTCTCGATGCGTGGTGCGCATTTCGGAGGCAGGTCGCAGTCTATATCCCATCTTGTTTCGCTCTCTAACTAATTTATTCCTGTTGTTGAATAAATTATATTTTATGGGCGGCCTCACGGTCTTTGAAGGGGAGAGGCACGCCACTGGGGCGTTATTTCCTCAACCTTCTTTTGCTGAAGCACTAGCTCACTACAGTGGTGGGCACTGCAGTGGGCTAGTGAGTGTATCGGAATGGATCGTGTACCTTAAGACACAAGACACTGCTATAGAAACAACACTGAGCGAAACAATTAACGGTGGCTGAACTACGCTTCTCAAGCTGATACTGCTGCTATTAACCTACTTCAATAAAACTAACGACAGTGACATTCTTTTATATACCTGCCAGAGTTCTCCAGCGAGGGCAGGCGATCAGGTCAGCGCGTCTCTATTGGCGGAGAGCAGTCACGTGGGGGCGCGCGCGCGATCTCGACAAGAACATGCCCACGAACGTCTACGATTAGTCGAACTTCGCTTTCTCGCTATTATTTCTTTCTTTTTACTTGTGGTGGTGCCGTGACACCTGATCGTAAACACTGTATTATTCTACGTACTCCAACGTGTACGGCACATTTCGCGAAAATTCTGATGCTCCTACAGTGTCGTTATGGAAGATTCGCTTGCTTGGTGCATTGTTACGAAGTCTGAAGTTATGTAAGAATGGGGTTTCTTTGCGTCTCGCGCCTTTCACACGACAGCGATTTAAAAGGTCTCGTGGATGTATTTTTCATTTACATACGATCAGATTGACTTATACGCAAATGAGATTCTGTAAACTGCCACTCCACCGGTGCTGATGCTAGATGTCGTAGAACGAGCACTTACGTAACATAGGATATATTGGCGTACTGTATCTTTGTTCTTCCTGCTCAAATATTCAAGGGGTTATTTTAATCATAGTTTGATGGTCAGCATGAGTGCTATTTTTGCTGTCCTCTGTTTGCATCCCATTTAATGAAAGCCCGCGAAAACTGACCACGTGACTGCCCTCGTGCGCTGCCGTACTGCAGCGCTCTCAAACGCGCTTTGAGCGAAACAACCGGCGTGTGTATCATGGCAAAATGACCGGCCGGGGTTTTATGCATCGGCTTCAAAGTGCGTCAACATTTCTGAGGATCATATACGGCAAGGAAACGCAGTCGTACTCGATATGCTGACAGTTCGCGCGCCGGTTGTTTTGTCCGAAGCACGTTTGAGAGCGCTGCAGCACGGTAGCGCACGAGCGGTGCAGTCACGCGGTTTCATTTGATATTTCGTGCGCTTTCTTTTGAAATGGGAAAAAAATCACCACGCAGCACGTACGTCGCCACGAAAAATTGGACTGGTCATTTTGGAATGCCCTCTGCGACGTGATGGCGCCCACTTGGTCTTAAATGGATATTAAAAATGCCGCATAATTGACCTCAGTCAATCAAACAATAAGCGCAATATAAAACACATTATAATGAGCGCCACATGACGGTAAACCATACTCCATTTGTTTCAAGAGAAATAGTGTGAATAGCAGTGGCATCCTGCAACGCTTTGTGCCGCTACAATACGCCTGAGACAATTTTCGACGGCACTCGATCTCTCGGCGAAGAAATTTCAAAAGATTGCGCGTTAGTGAATATGTTGCTAACGAAGGCTTTACGCCAACATATAAGCAGAATATAGAAATCATTGCAGTTTGAAGCCCTCAATATAAACATGATGCGTCACAAAAAATATCGCTACCAGCGTCGTTGCAGCATTTAGGGTGATCCGGTATTGCGAAAACGGTAATATTGCTACGTGTAGGCTGTCGGAATGCACATTGTCGACGCGCGTGTGAGCCCGACGAAGAGGACGAATGTCGCTCGCTGCTCGAGCTCGGAGCCGGAATGGTCAGCGCTGCAACCGCTCTTGCAAATATATCTTGTGAATATCGCTACATGTAGTGGTATGCTTACGGACAAGGTAGACCTGCACTGCGGTATTTGCGCCATCATGTGGAGGCTTCTTATTGACGTTCTTGTATTCAGATGACAACCCGCTTGATGGTCGGCAAGTAGAGAAGCGGCACCCAATAATTACAAAGTTGTCAAACAAGAACCATTGACAGCGCAGCGTATAAAGAGCTCTCATGTTAGGTTGAGTTGTTTGGGAACGAATGCAATATATCATGAGTAAGTAAGACAGAAATCTGGGGACGCAAAGGGATATTTTCTCAAAATGAAACAAAGTTGGTCGCAGTTAAGAAAATTCCGAGTAACAATTTTTATTCATAAGCGCTTTCTGCTTCATTATATCTATATATAAGAGCGAATTTGCGAATGTATCAAAGTATCGTGAGATACAATTGGGAAGTATCGTGTCGGATACAATTATTCCGGAAGTATCTTGTATCTGTATCTCAAATACTTTTTGCCTGAGTATCTTGTATCGTATCGCGATACTATTTCAAAGTATATTTGTCCAGCCCTGGCTAACTAGCAACTGCGTAGACACAAAGCCTGCTTTAATGGTGACGGTACAGTAATGCGTTTTACCGGAGTTCACTGACCTTAGTGCGCGCAGTTAAGGCAGTGTTCATGTTACCGCAAAAGAGAAGTAGCCGGTTTGCTTTGAACCGCAGGACACCGCAATAATGTAAGAAGTAGGGAAACCTACCAGGCAAGGCGCGAAGATGCAGCTCTCTTACCAACTGCTGGTGCTCGACATTTCACAAAGCGTTATACGTTCGCACTTTCACAGCTTTCTGACCGTGCCGGTTTCCTTCGTATTTAATTTGAGAGACACCTGGCGAACGCACGCGCCGTGGTCCCTTCGCGGGACACAGGAGTGCGACAAGATTAGAAATATGGAATGGCTAGGAGAGTAAAGTATTTACTTTATCTCATCAAAGAAACCGTGTTACAGGTCTCTGTGTTATTTGTTTTACAATGGAGTGAGTGAGCACATGGCGCCGTTTTACGCGGTGTGTGAGCGGTGCGCACCTTCACTCACAAACCTACGCTTTGAACACTTCAGCCACAATTTCGTTCCTCTCCGTACAATCATCAAAAAAGTTCGTAAAACACTAAATAAAATGAAACAAAGTTCCTATATGAAGACGTCTGCTCTAAAACGATACTTTGTAGCATAGATGCGGGGATTCCAGAGTTATGAGCCCGTTCTCCGCGAGATGTCATCGAGCCCATGAACTCAAAGCCGGCGTCCCAACGGTTACATCATGGCCTACATCGAGAGAAGTTTACAAGGCAGTCTTCTTGATGGTTGCACGAGGCTAAAGTCAGAAAGAACAGAACATGGACAACTGGCATAAACAGAGCTCTGTTTTGTGTCCTGAGCGGATTTTACTATTGTCCCTGTCTTCAGCCTATGCTACGATCAAGAAGAATGCAGTACCAACAATCCCACTTTGTCACCGTCATAGATTATAACGCAGTCTCTGGCAGTGAACAAAAACTTAATGAGCAAGGGATCTACAGCGTAAAACTTCAGTAGATACAGACACCCCTATTGCAAAAACCAGTGCCGTTCTGGTACCCCCAGCGTGATACCAGCAGGTTTTTTGGCACTGGATCGCACTGGGAACACCAGTATAGGCTCGGATTCACATTGAGCGCACTGGGAAAGATCTGGGTCTTACTGGTTGGGGCACCGGCTTTGCCGCTGTCACGCTGGCGCTCACTGGGAAGCGCTGGAGACGCTGGAATTTTCACTGGCGTGCGCTGGCACACACTGGAGCCTGTACTGTTTCTGCCAGTGCCGCGCGCTGCTTTCAGTATTGTGCGCGGGGGAATGCTTCGGTATCGTTGAATATTGAATGTTTGATTTGATGGTACCGATAGATGCTATCCTAACTGGTCACACACATGTGTCACAAATTCTAGCTTGGCAGAGAAGGACGATGACATATGCGCACTATTTTCATGATGTGTGTGATATATGAAGTCACGGTCACTTTTATTGTTTCCCTGTCGAATGTCGACAAAAATATGTTAATACCCCAAAGCAGCCAACACTAATCATATTGCTTTCTAGCATACTTTTTTTATTCATGCAGTGCCAATAACGTCGTTAATACTTGCGGAGCACGGATCAGCAATGAATACACATTTTGTGCATTCCGCGCCTATATATAAATTTTGCATCAGTGATGTGCTGCGGTAAAGGCTCTATATTGTAATGTTTATAAGTCTTGAGGCGTCGGTCTGAACATACACACAAAATTGTTATAATAGCGTGCAGTTGGCAAGAAGTAGGGTAAGGCGGGGCAAAACGCGACAAAAATTTGAAAATAGTGAATATCTTTCTTTATTTCACTCGTTACCATAAAATGTCAACACAGGAACTTTCTCTTGGATACAAGTTATGTGCTGCATAAATATGGCCATGCTGTGACGGTTCAAAATATTATTTTAAAAAGAAACAAAAAATGCACCACATGTCTCATTTTGCCCCAACCTGCGGGGCAAAACGAGACGCTGTGTCAGGCAACACGAGACAGCGTGAAAAAATTTTATCCTTTCAGTTCTTGCACTAGAAGCACTTCAAATTGACTCCGTGGGCCGCTACGCAGTCTTCATGCGCCCAGTCTTTGCACTCCACGCATTGAATCCACACAGAAGCCGGCGCTGTGCTGCTCCGAAACTCATGAAAAGCATTCAGTGATTTTTTCATGTCGTTTTTCTGCCAGGAAACTCTAGATGGTATTCTCTTGTACGTCCGCACATCCTTAACAAAAAATATCATATATAATGAGCGTAAATAAATGGTTCACCTAATAAGACACTTTCTAAGGCATTTCAATGCCTTTTTATCGCGTTTTGCGCCTCTCACATGCCTGAATTCAAAAAAATTTCCCCTTTGGCCCACGGCGCCAAATGAGCTAAACTTTTGGTGGCATGTAGCTAGTAGTATATAGTAACAACATAAATAATTACATTGTTGTACTGACGCCAGAGCAGCTTCATGCACGGATCCGAAAATTTGGCCGAGCAGAATTTCGCCCCTTTTTGGCGGGTCACGAACACACTGACATCAGCCGCGCAATTTTTCCCGCGCGAATGCTGTGAGCAATCATCAACTTTTACACATAAAATGTCGAAAACTACAGGCACCTATCGCTGAAATAGAGAAACAAAGAAAAGGTACTTTGTGTATTAGCTATAGAGGGCGGCAAAGTCAGAATGTCGCGTTTTGCCCCGCGTCTTATTTTGCCCCGCCTTACCCTAAATGAGCTCTGGCTTCGCGGCCCCTCCCAACGGAGGCCAGAAAAACAGCCGTCGTTCGATATCGTCACACCGGAAAAGCATCTCGGGCAATTTTTGCACTTCAACTTACTTCAGCTACACGTTGGGTAACAGTTAAAAAGGTTCCGAGGCCAAAATGCAGAAACTTGAACTATCGCAACTCATCTGCGCCGAGATCGGTCCTACCGAGTGCGACTTCCAGCGAGCGTTAGGCCTATAGCGTGCCGGCCGAGTGCGTTTACACGCGACCGGCGCTTCTCGGTTTAAGTACACGCAATTCCAAAGTGTAAGAATGGCTGTAAAGTACAGTCTGGACATCCGTTAACCTAAATAACTTTTTTTGTGTTCGGTGTCCGCACAAGGAGAGATGTCCATGGATGCGACGCGCTTTCACTAACAGACGCAGGCTCACCGAAAGCAACCGGCCGCACTCGCCGGTACTTCTCTGACTCATACGTCAGAACACATACCTGTCAACTGGTGCGCGTAAGTGAACTAACACACCAGCGCATTTTTTTCATCTAATTGTATTTGTTTTTGCTGAGCGGTTTTATAGTTGTAGTTATCGATAGAACTGCAAATTAGTATACAAGCACCCCCCCCCCCCCCACAGTAATATCGTCGCTCGTAGGAGAAAACTACTCAGTATGAATTCATGTACGCGCGTGTTTATCGAACGAGTCATCATAAAGCTTCTGTAGATGTGGATCAATAGCAAAGGCGAGAAGAGGCTATTAAGAATCCGCAGTAACAGCCGTCATACTGTGCCCTGCTCCTCGATCTATTTGACATTTTTTTTAGTTAACACGGGAATTTTAAAGAAACTTAGTGCTCTTTCCTATTTGCGCATGTCATTCGTTGCCGGCAACCGTTTGTATTTGTCTAATAAAGAAGGAAGCCGGATTTGAAAAGGAAGATCGCGTCTTCCTTGAGTAGGCGACTTCAAAATATGAAACGAAACACTGTGTTACTGTATTGACTAGCCCTCCTGCAGCGACGTCAACATGTTTCAGGGTGGCGCAGTGTAAGAGTACACGGTTGGGAATCAAGAGCTCGCGAGTTCGAATCCTTGTGGTGCAGCTTTCTTTTTTCATACGGCGTTCTTTTTTTATTGCACTCGCGCTTTCTGTGTCAATTTCTTTGCTAATATTATGACGAACCGCTTTATTCAGCCGTGCTCGAGCCGAAAATCACATTGATGATGATATATACAGATGACGAAGATGAACAAGTGATGATGATATGTAAAGAGGAGGAATGAATTTATGTAGGGCAAGTAGGCACCGCCGTGTTAGCGCTGTAGAGCCGTTTCGTGCTCGAGCACCCAGCGCCTACCAGTCAAACGCCGCTCCAGCGGCCTGGTATCCAGCGCGACAATGGGCCCTTAATCCGGCATGACAGTGGACGCTGGTAACCAGTGGCGCGGGGTTTTGCAATAGGAACGTGTTAGAATTACCGGAAACGAAGTGGTCAATGCTTTTGCACGCGAAGCGCGGACATGTGTCCCAAAAGTGCGAGCTGCAACAATCGACGAGACCTCAAAGGGCGCAAACCGTAATCACTGCAGAGTGACCCACAACACTCCATATCACGGCTGCGGGATCCATGAACTGGCTCGCATAGAATCAACGCTGCTGTATAAAATAGCTGCGCTTCAACCAAATATAACTGACTTCGCCTACATGACGACTTGGCTATCAACGCAGGAAGACGCAGTTTCCTGATATCAGCCTTATACAGTGATTTAGGCGATATTGAACATTTTGTTTGGCTATGCCCGCAGTTCTACACGGAAAGAGAAGCGATGATCTTTACTCACTGGACCTTTAAAGGCATCGTTTAACCCGGAGAACTATAGGAGAAGTCAGCCAAGAGTACAGTGATTGCCCTTCTGAGACAGATGGTGCTGTTCACCACCTGGTGACACATCCCTGATACCAAGTCAAAGGAAGCTCAGACGCAAATTCCGCCGGTCATGTAACATGCATGTAAGCCTAGCCCCGCTTGCTGCAACATCATAACCACCACCATAACCACCGTCATTCTCAACTTTTAGATGCGAAGGCATCTTATGCTCGGGGCAGTGTCCGTTCTGTGGCGTCCGCACCCATATTGCGCATGCGCAACATCTCACCCCTCTCCTTGCGTGAGCGCGAGGTGGTGGGAGGAGGTGGTGTGAGCGCTGCCTCCGCTTCGTTTCTCTCTATCACGGCCACAGCTGTGCGCTCGTATATAATGCGGCGCGCGCTTGCTCCCGTTGTAGTATCCTTTGCAACGGCACTATGGACGCTCGCGAAGCTGAACGTGAATGACAACGCCGGTAAGCGTTGCACTCTCCTTCGCGAAGGCGCTATGGACGCTCGCGAAGCTGAACGTAAAAGACAACGCCGGCAAGCGAATCTCGAAGTTGCGAGGCTGCGAAAGCGCGCGTTCGCCGTGATTCCGCCATTCTCTCTCTGTAGAACGGTGTGCGAAACGCCATGAACGTCAACGTCGGCGCTAGTTGCAGCGGCAGTGCCACCGTCGCGGAGCAGAGGAAGGCTTGGAGAGCCGCACGCATACGTCAGCCTCGGCAAGCGGTAATTGGAACGCCTCGAGAACCACCACCTCATAAGTCACATAAGAGAAACGGAACCTCGATGCGCACCCCTCGCGATGCTTTCGCATCCCACCATGTTTGCCCGTAGGGGGAGATGATGTGTAATTTTTTTCAATAGAAGCCGTGCAGGAGAGGATTGTTTAACAGACACCTAGTGTTTATCATGATCAAAGTTGATAACTGAAACTTCTCGCTCCTTTATAATGCTCACAAAAGATGACCATGCTGTCAGTGAGTGGCAGCTCTTTTTTTATATAAATGACTAGAATATCAACCTATACGGCACGTACATTTAGACTTCCCTTGCAGCATAACTTTCGGTCTTGACGCCTAGGATACACATCGCCATTTCTACTTCGCCGTTAACTTACAATTCTCTTGGCCAAGTGCGCTTGTAGCGGCTACATGTAGTGGCCATTTCACTGCCACTCGGTTCGAGTTTCAACGCACACCTAATTTATTGCTAACACAATTCTCGCTTTTTTGTCGGTCGTACTTGTTTTCCTGTGTGAAGTAAACATATCATAGTGTAAGCCACACCCCTAGCTCATCTGTCTGAAACGAAGTTTCGTGGAGTTTTTCGAGCTTTCTGCGACTTTTTGGGTAACAGTCTCTCAGAAAAGCTCTCGGCTTGTGAACAAAAAATTTATAGACGTTGCAGAGCTTGCGCACATTCATATATGACACATGCAACAAACAGACTGGAAGAACGGTCGGCAGCGCGTGAGAACCAGCGCAAGACTTCGAGAGACGAGCTGGATACAGGGAACAGCGTATGTGATGTGGGAGATGAAACAAACTTCTAAGGTACAGAAATATCGAATGAGAAAAATAAATCAAAGCGTAAGTTCTAGGAAGGCTACCAAAAAAGTAAACGCCAGGATGAGAAGGGACAGTTCTGTAAGAAACGTTGAGTATACTGCAGTGTGTCCAGGTTTTTGCTGTTTTCAGGCAGCCAAAAAGTGTCGTGAATTAGTTTATGGTGATATGTTTTTGTAATTAAAAAGGTCAACATTTGAAAGCTGAACAAATGTCAATAAAAATAGACTTCAACGGTTCCTTCATTAAATCAACATACTTTGACAGCCACGAAAATGCCTCAGACCATGCAAAACAGAAAGCGACATCTCTGTGATTTGCAGAACGTCGTCTTTGGGATGACATTCTAGCTCGAAGAATAACACAGCCATCGCGGCTTGCTGTGCTGCTCCATCTCATTTTATTCTCTTTCGTCTTAAGTGCTCTGCGATGTCGCTACATGAAGCATCAACGATCTTGTGATATAGCGAGCGCTCCATTTAAGAGCGTCATTTTCGTTCACATCAATTCGCATCACATCATTGTTGTGGTTCATGGAATTCGCGCGCAGTAGTCGGCAATGAAAAATTGGAGTGAGCGCAGTTCGCGAACATTGACAATTATTTCCGAATCTTCCCAATAGAAGAGCTGTTTGCCGACCCAGCAGCCTCACAGTAGCATTGATCCTCAGTGGCCTCGCTTCATGGTCCAGGTTTTTTTTTCCTCAGGATGGGGTGCTAGTGAAGTTAAAAATGAGGAACTGGACTGATGCCCAATACGCGACAGTGGCGAAGACAACCACTGTCGCCGTTTACAACAGTGTCATTCACGATTCGAGCAAAACGACGGTAATTTTTATTTGCTGTGGAATTTTTTTACCATAAATGTTCAAGAAGATTAAAAATACTTACGATTAATCTTGGATTAGACCGAAAGAAACATGGCCTTCAACAATACAGCTTTTAGAGCTGCGTGATTTATTTAGAGAATGCAGGGAATTCACGAAATATTCACCGCGATTGTGTCACACATTACAACATTCTTAGTGAATGACACCTCCCACGAAATGCAGCCGCCATTACTAGGCTTTAGGAATGAAGAGACTGCGTTCAAGATGGGAAGGCCTCACTGCTTCAGCCACGGCACTGAAAGATTCAGTTTCTTGCTAAAGCCAGAGGTTTGTACATTAGTAAAGCGAACGGAAATGCTTTGCGCACTAACAAATATGGGCCCCTTGTTGACAATAAAAAGAGAACCTCGCAGTGCACTAACATGTAAAGATAAAGAACCTTGCCAAAGTTTTAAGTCTACTGGAGGCGACATTCGTAACAGAAGCTGAGGAAAGTGTTCGGAGGAAAGAAATGAGAGAATAGAGACCGAAAAAACAGTGCCAACTTGGGCGCCGGTTTGTTTGCTCGCTTCTAAGAACGAGTGTATAAATGCATGTCCACAAAGACGGCCAACGCGGAAGTGAAGTTTCTTTATAATGAAGAAGCTCAGAGTCGCATTCCAAAATTTTTCTTTAGCATTGCTCCAAAGCTTTACCATCAAAATAGCGAGAACCTACTGGCCACGGGCCAGAAGCAAAACACCCCGACAACTTCTCTATGACAAAAAGAGAAAGTGGAAGTAAGGAAGCAGAGAGAAACACAAAGACGTCTGTTGGGGGAGAAGAAAACCCCGGACTGCCATTTTCGCAGTGTCGTGTTTCTTGCGTCGAGTAGATTGCTTCCTTTGAACATCTCTAGTTTGCTTAGGAAGCTGAAATACTAACACGTCTACGGCTGTGCTAGTACATCAACTGAGTGTAACAAAGTGAGGCCATAGCTACGCTTCCAGAAAGGCATAATTGACAACCATCCATTTGAAGCACAAAGTCACAAGGTAATCCATACGGATTTCTGAGAAAAGAAAGCTTCTTAGTCGTATATAAAATGCCGCCTGGGACCGAACATAAGTCCAAATTGCGCCGCCTTGCAGGATACCTCAGAACTCATTTCCCACACTCAGTAATACTTCCAGCTGGGATGCGCTTGTCCTTATCTTCTCGCAGTCCTTCTCCAGTTGCATACTCGAATTTCCAGTTGGGGTTCGCTTGAAAGTATATTGCAAATGCTGCTTTGGCATCTGCAGGCGTGCGCCTTAAGGCGTATTTGTGGGTATGTTTGTCTCAGCGTGTGAAGAGAACGAAAGAAGGGTAATTTTATGGCTCATTTTTCTTTGTTTTACACAATCTTAATGAAAACAAATAAATGGTAAAGCCCAATAATCTATAGGGGACGTTATTTGTAGTATTTTAACCGTATTCTAGCAATTATGATAAAAATGAGAAGAAATTAAAGTGGACGAAAAGACAAGTTGCCGCCAGCGGGGACTGAACCTGTAACCTTCGGATAGCGTGTTATCGGATGTCCATTAGTTTAAAAAAGGGTCCTCCAAATGTACTGAAACTGTAAGTTCGTCACATGGTTGATAAATGGGAAGGGCTGTAAATCACAGGAAGTTAAAGGCCAACTCCGGCGATTTTCCGAGGTCGATGGATCTCAATGAAATTCGCTGGTTACGTTCCTTTGCACGTTTCCGTCATGTATGCCAAATTACAGGCTTGAGACATGCGCAGATTGTTTGCAAATGAATTTTAAAGATTGTCTGCAAACACCCTCCTGGCTTCCCACAATTATTGGCAACATTGCGTCTGTGACGTCAGTATTGGGAAGGCGGCGGAAGTGACGCAGCCGAGGGCACCGCTAACTTCGGCGCTTCGGCCGCTGCAGCGAGCGTCTGCTGTGCACAAGGCGACAGACAGCGTTGGTTTGGCCGGCGCTTCGCTAGTGGTCCCGGCTGTCACAGTTTTCATACTCCGCGCCGGCGTGACCGGCATGCCTTGCACGACTTCCGGTTTGTTCGTAACAACGTCTACGTCATACGTAGACGGTACACTCGGTTTGGTTTCGGTTTCGGTGTTGCGCTTTTTTGCTTATTTAAAATTGTTCTCCAATTTGCCGAGTATTTCTGCTATCGGGCCCGTAACAGGAGCGTCTCAGGAACATAAAAGCACCATTACTTTGACATGGCCAAAAAATCGCCGGAGTTGGCCTTCAACGCCGCTAGCGCCGTTAGGCCCCTTAAAGGGTCCCTGCAACACTTCTCGAAATAAGAAAAGGAATGACTTCACTAAAGTGGTTTATGGCCTCACAGATACACCGCCGCAAAATATTTTCAGACTCCGCCAAGTAGGAGCGGAGTTACAGGGACTTGTTGCCCGCATTGAGCACTTTCTGCCTCCTTTTGTACCAGCGAGAACGCCGAAAGCTACACAGGAGAGATGACAAGCAGGAAAGAAGATACGCCCGTTTGTCACCTTGAGCACATTCGTTCCTTTTTTTCTACGAACGCCCGGCTTACTTTCAGTGTGATCGCGAGTGCGCGCGCGGGCACAAGGCGGCCACGATCACTACGCAGCTCACCATGCTTAAAACCAACCAATGGCCCTGAACATTGAGTTTATGGGGCGGTCAATTAGGTTTATGGCACTGCTTGTAGGGTGAAGAGTGATCGATTTCTAGTGGACTTTGATAAATAATTGTAAGTTCCAGCCCGTGTGCGGCGTTATAATGCTTGGCTCACGTGTTCTCAGGAGCATGTACTAGGGATCTGCAGCGTTTTCTGAGCATGCTGAAAAATTGTAGCAGGGCCACTTTGAGCGCAGCTAAGGACAACGACGATTTTTGTTGAAAGTGTGCCATATGCAAGATTTTAATTTGCTCCGGTACCTATGAATCGCTGCCTTATAGACTGTCCTAGGTGAAGCGGTCTGATGTGCCTTAGGAGCACTATCGAATATTTTCGGGCACTTTGTCACTGTGTTAAGGTGTGCATGGCACCAGGGGATTGTGCTCTTCGAGGTACCATTTCTCAAGAAGGTAAATCCGTCTATTAATTCGTGAACGTTGTTTTTAAATGAACACAAATTGTCTTGAGCCGGTAGCTCAAGACATCTAGGAAGAAATTCTTTTTGGAATGTGGACCGCTTGATCTTAATTGACAGAAAGTATCCCCTATTGCGATCTCAAATATATTCAGAGAGAGAGAGGAGCAAGGAAAGACAGGGAGGTTAACCAGACGCACGTCCGGTTTGCTACCCTGCAATGGGGGAGAGGGATAAGGCGGGGAGACAGAGGAAGAGAAGAGGAATTGGACACAATCACGAGCACACTTGGGGGAACACATCCGGTCTACAGGCGGTCACTCAGATTTGTTGCTTTCAGATAATTCAGTACTCTAGCACTTCAGTAGCGCTTTAGTTACCTTCTGCGCTCTCGAAGCACATGTCGAAGGTCCTACAATCTTGTCTACAGAAAATATTTTGCAATCCAGTTGATTCAAAAGCATTCGGAGCGGGCATCGCTGGGCGTCATATATTAAGTTATTACTTTTAAACGAGGCAACTGGGACAACAGTGAAAATTGAATAATGTTCGGTGTCCGGTATGGTCTCCGGTAGAGAAGCACTCATTATCAGTGATGGTAACTGCGCATGATGTTGTCGAGCGGCGTTTCCTGCTGTCATGAGCACAGCGCCGATACAAACTCGATCCCTAAAAGTGCAGCGGCCTCATCAGTGCAAAGCTGGCAAGAGCAGATAGAGCTCAGCCACTAACTGCTCTGTGTGGTTCAATGCGGATGAGATGACGAAATTGCGATAATAGGTTGGACGTGGTGGCCCACTGTGTTTTATTTCCGCAATACAGCGCGGCTGCTTTTTTACAGTGGAAATGTGTTGATTATCATGCGAATTCAAGCGACATGCGCCATTTCGCTGCGTTATGGAAAGACCAGCAACAGCGGCAAACGTGTCACAGTGTATTCGCATTCATGCAGGCCACCGCCGAGTGTTCCGGCTTTTCACACGGCGACACTTAGAGCTACCGAGAGAGAGAGTACTTATTTTTGTACTCTTTTCTCTTGGACAAATACGATACTCACGGTGAGTCTTGCGACTTTACGATGTCGTTTTTTTTTTCTAGACTCCTTCGTGCTTCCACACTCGAAGTTTCGTGAAACTTTTCTACCCTCGTAGAGCTAGCCTATTTCTGCTTGTTCAATCACAAATTTTTTTATAATATATTTTATATTGCTACTTTCAATCCTTACCGAACATGTGTTTAACCAGCGGTATATCACCGTACATCATAATTCAACGCCGTACTGACTCTGCTGATCTCCCAACTTTAACTTGCGGGTATATATTCCTGCAAATGCGCCTAGGGCCTCGCGCTGTTATACTCCTCGCGAGCGCAGTAATAAGGCACTGTTTAATAAAATCTGTGCGCCTACTTTAGAGCCAAGGCAGAAATAAGGAGCAAGAAATGCGGAAACAAAAAAGGCAAGAGTGAAAGAAGGAAAATTTGAAAGATCTGGTTTTCAACGCAAGAAACATTACATCCGCATGCACGGTATAAGAAGGAGATTGTGTAAAGGCGATACTTGCTAAGAACGTCCTCTAAATATGACAATGTTTTCAACATAACCTGAAAGATGAAAAACGAGGCATGGCTATTGCCGTGGCATCTCGCAATGCTAGATCCGCCTGCAACCTACAAAACCTCTCTTCTGCTCCGCCTCTTCCTCATGTGTCAGTTTTTGTAAAACATCGTGTTCTACAACAAGCTGCATCGTTTAAAGGTCTGTCCAGATATCGGAAATATAGCATTATGAATGTTCCAAGTTGCAATGCGAGGTTGATTGTCGATGATGGGAGAGGGATGGGATGTAAATAACATAAATGTTGTCAACAAAAAAAATTACACAATTTCCCGCTAAAGGGGACCATGACGCGATGCGAAGCCGGAGCACTTGCACGATCGCGTTCCGCTGGCGTTCGTTGGGCACGCTACCGACCCCGCGCGTGGAACGCGAAGAGGAACGCTACGCGCGTCTTGTCTTCCCTCTAGCCTGGCCGTTAATTCTCACAGGGCGAGCTGGGAACGCGGTCGACAGGCGTGCGAGAGGTGGGCAGCGTAGGAGAGGAGAGAGAGGGGGGGGGGGACGCGCATGCGCTGGCCCTCATCGCGGCGTTGCGCAGGAGAGAATTTCGGCAGGTCTAGCCTGCGTTTCACAGGAAGAGTGGAAAGGGGAGGGGAAAGGGGGGTGAGGGAAAGAGGAGAGGGGGAAAGAGGAGAGAGAATGTGAAGAGGGGATATGGAGGGGGAGGTGAGAGGGTGAGTGGAGAAGGGAAAGGGGAGAGGGGAAGTGGGCAGGAGGAGTGGTGAGGGAGAGTGGAGAAGAGGTGTGTGGAGAGGGTATGCGCATGCGCAGTAAGGGTGGTCACGCCGCACACCACTACCACCACCACTGGTTTGAACTCCACTATAAGATGCTTCGCATTGAAAAAAAGAATACGATAGTTTGGCGCCTTCCGATCCATCATTGATGAAATTACCGCACTGCGCATCGAAGCTCTACGAGAGTCTTGTGCGTAACAAACGAACTAATGAAAAACAGTTCATACAGTCAATCGAAAATCATCGCACAAAAATAAATCTTTTTGGTACATCTCCGCCGTAGAGTCATACTTGATATGAAAATTCCTCTTTCTGGTCGAATGTTTTATTTGTTTTGGTTTCTCCCGTACAAGTACGTAACGAGCGCAGATAGCATAGCGCGCAATCTAAGTGCGGCATCGGATGGAATTCTCCATCGCCCAAAGCTCAAACAGGACCAGAAAGATAAGCGAATTTCAAAATCTGTGGATGTCTTCCGTCGTGCGCTGCTTCATATGTAATCATGAACTATCACCAACTCGCCCAACTTTCGACATTACGGATGTCTTCCGGGTCCACACATTTTTCATCTCCTTGGTCCTAAACATCTCTACACCAGGAAGCAAAAAATAATAAAAAAACAAAACTGAAAGTATGCTGGTGCTGGAAGGTAACGTCTAAGAACACATAAACGCTACATACTCATTGGAGAAGCGGATATGCATTCGTGTTTACTGGCGTGCTACAATAAAGAGATTTCGCGTAAGGCGGATTAGTTCCAAGCCATAATTGTACGAATGGCAGCCGTGCGGTGTAGGGAAAGCGAAGTATGTTTTAAAGCATTTTCTGGCATAGTCGCTCGTTTTTATTTTTTTCTTCATTGAATATTTTGTTCATCTTTCATAAACGGCTTATTTTTGTTACAATACAAATTCAAATCTCGTAGGGACAAGAGTAGTTGCGCTCACTCTATAGACAAGGACGCAGAAGACACGGACGAGCGCTAACTTTTCATTAAGTTTATTTTTCGTGGTCGCAGTCAATATATATGGTAAGCTAACTCTCAGTGGTAAGCACACTGACGCTCTGCAGATTACAACAGTCCACTCAAGAACCTCATTTCGTAATCCAACAAATACATTGATGTTTAGCTAATGCAGGCGTCTACTCTTGTCGAGATATAAAAGGCTTCCATCAGTTCCCGGGCAGTGCTATCATGGCTTCTGCCCACAATTTTGATGCCTCAAAAATGCGGAGCCCACATTCAATGCCCAGCATGCTCAGGCAAATGCGCATTCTCTTTATTGATAATCGATAAGTCATGTAACCTTGCACGAACTTTGATACGCCGTCCGGTTTGCACGATACGAAAGCGGAAGTCATAGACAACGCCACCTGCCCGGGTTACATAAGGAAGCTTGCGCCTTTGTTCTCACCCTCCAGGTTTCTTCTTAGCTGAAGATATTTTCGGGCAGAGCCTTGCCAGCTTGCGCAGGGTCGAAACGACCATCAGCCCATCGTGTTCGCTCGCAACTTTCTTCAAATTGTGAGAAGTGCGGTGCATGTAGGGCAGCACTTCAAGGCGTCTCCTAGATTGCGTCCCGGCTGTCTCACCGTAATGGGGCGCTTTTTCTCGTGCAGAACCTCTTCGATTGCAGTAACAAACGTGAAAGTGTGCCCTGCTTCCAACACTCGTCGTACTTGTTCATTCAAGCTATCTTGCATAATAGCAAGGGGGTGGCTTCCTGAGCGCAGAACCCAAAGATTCACAATCCCCCGCTTAACTAGTTTTGTTACCACATGCGTGAATGAGCATATATATCGAATGCGACGACGAAAAACAAAGTAAGTTGAAAGTCTGCGCTGGCCCGTGTCTTCTGGGTCCTTGTGTATAGCTTGCGCGCAACTACTTTCTTCCTTGCAAGTATGAACCAACTCGCCCACCTGAAAGCTTTATTGTGACATGTCGCAGCCGAACCTCCTTTCATTTTCTCTTGTAAAAAAAGGTCGCTTGAAACTTTCTATGGAACATCGTCAACTAAATACGCCAGTTTGTGCATGAATTCAAAATTTTCCGGTGAAAACTTTTTATAGACATCAGAAAATCATCGGAAACCACTGCTTACAAATTGGCACTGTCGTATTTTGTTTGTTCCTGTTCACGAGAAATAGTTTTCGTGAAAAGTTGTCAAGCAGGCCCTCTGAGCAAATCTCTTGCATCTTGCAAGCGCATTACGTTTAATGATACCGAAAAAATACGTCTGATTGAAATGACGCAGGTAAATTTAAGTGCAAGAAATTTGCGTCCAGTTGTGAGTACCTGCAATGAAAACAATTTGTAGGAGAAAAGATTGCGGTAGACCCCACACGTTATGGGCCTCAATTTTGTGCAAAGCAGTCAGTGAGCAGCTGCCTATGCCGAGTTATTTGCTTTCAACCAAGAGTTACGAAGTGTATCGATATCTTTGGGTTGTAACGCACGCAGATTTCGCATTCAGGATGGATACGGCTGTTAGCCGTATATATATTTATCACGAGTGCGAGGTGGCGCATATTGTTGGTCACGGGGAAACCGCAGTTCTATGGAAAGGCGAGCTTCTTGGTATGAATGTATTGTGGAATACCGCGAAAAACGAAGGTAAACATGCCAGAAGAGAGCTACAAGTTAGCGCCTGTGCCGTCTCTCTAGCCTGTGTTCCTGTATTGTTTGGGCTATTCAACCATGGAAACGGAAAACTGGTAATGAGATGTGTATGAACATAGAAGTACGACAGTTTTTTAAGTATGTTTAGGCCCCATAGCTCAACTCATTACCCATGTTGTCAACCGGTGCCATCACATAACTATTGGCCGCGAGATCGAGAGGAGTCGCCACCTAGCGGCTGCTGGCTGAACCGCGCCTAGTGTGGATTGTTCCGTGCGTCGTCTGCTAGCCCCGTTGTGTTTTCATGTGCGCGTACGTCATGCAGATCCTCAAAAGGCGGTTTGTTCCGTTGCGTTAGTGCAACTTTAACCGTTCGTACGTATGCCTAACACGTTGTAAAGAAGCATTTTGCCTTGATCAGCAGTATATGTACTGTAATAAGGTCAGAAAGTGTACTTGTCGAGAGTGCCGTGTGCGGTCGTCGTACCCTCCGTTCACAAGAGTCATGTCAGTGTAGGTGCCGCTCTGTGGTTCAAACGCATTGCAAAGTGCGCTTGGCGTTGCCCTAAAGATGAGAAGTAATAAATCTAATGTGAATATAGCCTTTTAGCGGCGCGGTGGCAAAGAAAGGCTCGCATGTACTTGAGCGTTGTGCCTAGGTGTTGTTTATACGTTATGCGACGAACTTTAGTTGTGTACGGTCCTGGTCTCACTAGAGAGAAATATTTCTGTTAAGTCACGTCTGACACCTCGGTACTTAAATCGTCCCCTAAAAAGAACAAAGTGAAATGACACGGAAATCGCAAAACTGAGTTCCCTTGCGCAATTTTAACTTGTGGCGAAATTCATACAAAAACACCCCTGTACTTAGATTAAGGTGCGCGTTAAAGAGTGCTGATGGTCAAAATTAATCCAAACGGCGTAGTTTACATTTATGTCGTAGTAATTTCACGCGAAGCCACATCTTTTTTTCTCCACATTATCTTGAGCGTCTGTGTTGCGTTGTTTAGATTGGCAGAAGGCAGCGGACATTATTTTTATGAAAAAGCGTACTTTGGTCCCGTGAAATAACCGGACCTTTGTTCCATTACTGTCGTGCAAGTAATCAATCGAAGAAATTTCCGTGCTGTACAGTTACCTTTGTGTACTTTTACTGGAATAAAAACAAGCGTGTGCGTGTTAACGTCCCCGTAGCGCTAAAGCGCTGTCAGCCAGGTAGCTATCCTCAGTAAACCTATAAACTGTCCCACATTTCATGGAGGACTGAATAAGAAATGCGAATAAATATTTGGGCACGCAGTGCACAAAGTGCTATTTCAACTCATCGTACAGGAAAACCGGTTCTCTTTTTGTTGAGGGGCATCCAAATGAACAAGAAATAGTTAATTCAGTCACGCGACTCAGCAGTGCGTAGTAGGTGGAACACAAGCTAAACATGTAAAAATAAAACAACAAGAAAACGTCACCCATTGCGAAAACGCCGACTATCGCCGAAAGCGAGCAACCCGTTCGTTGGTAGAATGCGCTTCTCTCACAAGTAATTCTAACGTTCGGAACGCTTCGTGCATTATTCGGGAATGAAGAGCGCACATATTACCACAAAGCTGCAGTCAACGCATTTCGTTTTCCGGAAATCGGGTCACATCGCTCACAACGAAGCGCTGTTGTGCACGTTTGTATACGCGCCGACAACCGCCTATCCACACTAGCCCGGCGACGGTGCTGCCACCTGTAGCCCGATCTCGCGGCGAATAGGCCGTCTATAGCACAGCTGCTACAAAAGAACAGCAAAAAAGTAAACACCATCTCCCGCTAAGGTTGTATCCACACGACGTACCGAATCCGTCTATTCACGTGACCCCGCGTCACGGATTTGTGCCATCCGTGCCTCGTCCGCGGACGTCGCGGACGGAAAATGCCAAGCTCTTTTTCGCATTCGGATTCGCGCGGAATAACACAACAGATTTAGCCGAGGGTGCCATTGTAGGTCTGGCAACAAGCTCTGCTTTTTCTTTTCTCGTATGGTTTCATAAATTTATCCGATGAAGATTTATTTTAATATTGCCAGATATCTATCTATTCAAGACCTTGCAGGCGTTTTCCCACACACAACGTAATGCCGGCTCTAAAAGCGAGGCTCTCCAAGTTGGCGCGTAGGTTAAACTGAACAGTCTCGAATGCAACAAATAGGAGCAATGTTTCGAGTAGAAATGTACAGACGTGCAACACTTGCCCGAAGCAAGGTACCGTAGCGTGACCTGCAGCCTTGTTTCGCGCTGATATGGCTCGTCGCATCACGGGGTTCTGTCGTTCTATGCGAGTAGAGTTACTGTATTAGCATAGTATACAGTAACTCTATATGCGAGGTCCCACGAGCGACAGCAACTGAACAAACTGCTCTCTTGACACTCGCTGCAGCCTCCTGAATTATTCGGTGTCGCTAACCAAAAGCTCACCGTACAGTTGCTTGTTAGCGATGTAGTCATTTTGCCAACAAGACCTTTTTGCAGGAAAGAAGAGCGCTGCGCCGTCTAATTCTGATAATGCAACAGCCATGGTAGCTAATCGTCGCTTTCTTTCGAACTCCATCTTCAACTTAAAAGAAAAACTTTCAATACTTTTGCTAGCGATTAATGTGTTTTAGACTTTCAGACTGCTCGCGCCATCTAGCGAAAAAAGGAACCAGCAAACACCCGCACGTTATCATGACCTCTGAGATTTGGTAGCTATCGCATATCACCGAGCTCATGTTCTGCCAATAGAGGCACTCGCTAAGCCTACAGCCCTCAGAAAACGAGTACGGCGCTCGGAAACAGTACCAAATTGTCATGAATACGTTGCCGACGAAGCTTGAGGACACAAACCTAAAGCCGACACAATCGTCAGTTTGGGACTAACAGCCCACGCAATGCACGACGAAGAGCTTAAAGATTCGAAGCGGGTAGTTCTCGCTTCAGACAGTGCCGCCATGTTTTTTTGCCGCGGCGCATCCGTCTACTCGCTTCGTCCGTCGTCTGGATGTGCTTTCCAGCCGGACGGGCGGCGGAACGATCGTCCGCGGACGAGATTTCCGCGAAGAAATCCGTCGGGTGGATACACGCTAAATGGGGCCATGAGGCGATGCGAAGCCGAGCACTTGCACGATCACGTTCCGTCGGGCATGCTACCGACCTCGCGTCGGGGAACGCGAAGAGGAACGCTACGCGTGTCGTGTCTTCCCTCTAGCCTGGCCGTTAATTCTTACAAGAACGCGGTCGCCAGGCGCACGAGAGGGGAGGGGGGTCGTAAGAGAGGAGATAAGGGGGAGGAGGGTGCGCATTCGCAGTAAGGCTGGTCCACGATCGCGTTCCGTTGGGCATGCTACCGACCTCGCCTCGGGGAACGCGAAAAGGAACGCTACGCGCGTCGTGTCTTCCCTCTAGCCAGGCCGTTAATTCTTACAGGAACGCGGTCGACAGTTGTGCGAGAGGGGGGGGGGGCGTAGAAGAGGAGAAAGGGGGAGGAGGATGCGCATGCGCGGCAAGGCTGGTCACACCGCACACCACCACCACCGCCACCGGATTGAACTCCGCCATAAGATGCTTTCCATCTAAAAAAATATAAGCAACTCTATGAAGGCACCAAAACAGATGGCCTTAAACTTAGCGGAGCGTCGCCTCCCTATGTACAAGGCAGCGGTGGCAAGTTCGCCGTAGCCGAGATAAAAAGGCGCGATACCCAGTAAGGAGATACCATCGGCACATATTGAAAGGAACTGCCGGTTCCTGCAATCTCTATATAGTACCTCCTCTTCCATTTCATTTTCCTCAAGCATGGTCTTCCTCACGCCCCACTGTAGCGCCTAAGCAATAAGGTCCCGCGTTTTTCGCTTACTAGTTTTGTTTTGTTTTCTTCACACCTTCCACATAGTTCTGATCGTCCTTCCGTGACTGAACCCCCAGCCAAACTTTACGGGCGTGAGATCGCCACCGCAATAATACCCAGCAATGCCGCCAATATGGCTATTTCGAGCCGAAGCGTGAGGTGATGATTCCGAAGCAGCTGTAGCTTTGTCTCTATGGCGACCAAAATAAGGGCAGCGCTTCTTATTTGTAATAAGGGTAGCGCCAACTTATGTCTGTATTTTTGGTGCACACCCCCTTGTTTCCTTGCTCCTTCCACTGGCGGCCAAAGAGCTTTGAAAAGCCTTATTGATGAACGGCCACAAAAACGCGGCCCGTGAGACGTTCATATCTGAGCCGACGCAGAAGCTCTACATACGCGATGCATGAATATATACTGCAGGTGTGGCCACACGAGGTATTGCCCATCCTGTAAGAAACGAAAAACACCAGTGCATCTGCCAGAGGAAGGAACCTTGGAGTTGGTGAAACAGAGGTGTATGGAGGCTCGGAGCTTTTAGTAGTATGCTTGCTCATGCCAATGCTTTATTTATCTGCCATGTTTCACCGTCGGAGTTAACTACGCACCGAAGACGAGCTTCCTATTAGGACACCTCCATTTGTTAAAAGGCGGAAAGTCGCAGTAATGTTTGCATAGCTAAGCGTCACGAGTCGGTCTCACAAATAATTTGCCCCTCTGAGAGTTGCCTGGTCATTGGCTAGCAACATTCGCTAACTACACTGTCTAAGGTTATGACCGGCTGTAATCTGCTCCTGCGGGCTACTATAGCTTTAGAACGTTTTTTTTAAATTATTCGATCCCATTCTCTTCATTTCGAGCTTATTTCCTAAATTCAAAGCCCATAATCTCCTGACATTATGGGAAGCCGGTTCTTCATGGTTATTACCTTACAATGTTGGCTGCCGATATACGCTCATTGGGCCAGTAGCGCAACTATTAGGCGTATCCGGCGAAGCAAAGCAAACGCTAGAAGACACATAAAAAGTAGTCAGCGAACAAAATGACACATCGAACAGCGACGCTGACACGTTTGAACGGGTCAGTGAACAGATGGTGCTGAACGGAACGATAACCTGTGAAAACCTAAAGGAAGTGAAAGTTGGTGGCCGATAACTGCTTGAAATGCACCGATCAATATGGGATACTCAGCGGTTGTACTCGAAATCTCCAAACTTCACATAAAAGACACTCTAAAAAATAAATACGGTAAATAACTTTCTTTTTCGATGACACCGTATGTTATTACAACATGTTCTCCAATTTCGCTCATGCTTTTATTTGCTAATACACAAGGACGCGCCATCGTGAGAATCCACATTAAACAGATGATTAAAACGCGCGACTGCAGCCCTGCCCTTATGGTCTGCAGACACAATTCGCCCAATGATTTGTTAAGCGTAAGTGAAGTATTAGTGATGGTTATCGTTGTTTCCAAGATTTATGTTCTTCGAGGGACCCGTATATTTCTTCTTTATAGCACAGCTGTTGAAAACTAACAGTTTCAAAGCAGGTAACCACTATCGATTGCCCTTCGCTATATCTCATTCTCTGCATGACGGTCACATACGTTGTCTGCTTCCGTTTTTGTGTGGCCAACCATGACTTTCGAACAAAATGAAGTTCAGGGGAACATGGCGGCTTGTAGCGATGAGAAATGGTGGAACAAAGAATGTCGCTAGAGCCAACGTTCAGGCAAGTGCATTTGCTGAAACCTTGACTCCAGTGCAGCCTCCTGTTCTCACCGCAGCGATGACCTCACGACTTTGAAAAATGCAAGTTTTACATTATTGTTATTGCGCATTCCTAAGCGAGACGGTATGCAATGTCGCTGGTTTGTCTCCAGACTGATGAATGTTATGTGTATGACAAATTAGCCCAAGCGCCCGTCCCAAAGCCTTCGTTTTAGTATTCGTGTGGCGTTACGGTTTGCACGGCTGGGCTCACTGCCGCACATATGCGCTACGCGAAGAATACGCGCAATTTAACTACGGCTTCCTCTTATAATCAAGATATTCGCAGAGGTTGTTTAACTGTGCAAACATGAATGTTCCAGTCACGCTTGAAGAAAATTCGATATGGGTGCTGTAGGAGCATGCTGACAATGACGCAGGGAAGGTAGACGATTCTGCTTCAGAACACAAGAGTTCGCGTCGCAGCAACGACTTTAGCGCCCCAGCAACGCAGGTTCATAATCACTTCAAACGAGCACGCACCATCATACAACGGCGCGAAGAATGCTGGGTATGCACGCATTTCTACACATACATTACGGGATCAGGCGAGTGCATAATTTCATCTACGAATTACTGATCTTCCGCATTATCGAACCTGTGTAATCTGAGCATGAAGGAGAATGCCGTGCAGTTTGTGGTCTGGTGCACCTACTCGTATATCGGGCTGCCATGCAAACGCCAGTATTTTTTGTGCAGTACGGAGACACATAGAACGCTCAGTGACCACCGTTGTACAGGCTACGGATACGCAGTTTTGACGAGTGCTTCTCCGGTTCCAATCATTAACGATGCAATTGAGCGCCCAGGCGCGACGAAGCCAGTACACGAGCGTGTACCTTTAGCATTTAAATCAGGTGAGCTCCGGTTGGATATTACACAAACGGTGTTGCTTTTCAGCGTCACACTGAAATTATAGTTCTTCCCTGTTGCGGTCCTTTGAACAAAAGGGGTAGTGTTTCAAAGGAAGTAATGAGGTAGGTATGGAATTTTCGTGAAACGCGATGCCCTGTAGTGACGATACTGTTTCGACATATAGCAACCGCGCCGAGCGAGCGTGCTCGGCGCTCGGAGTCCACGTTCGCATCGTGTTGTGTTTACTGTGCGGTCACGGAGAGTGGCCTGGGAACTCGAGTTACGGCGGCCGGGTCGGCCGGGTGTTGTAAACACAGCCGCCGGGCCGAAGCTACGCCAGTCGTCCCGTCAACCTCGTCCTAAGACTAAGCAAAAGAAGTGGCAGTGAAACTGTCCAGTTGACCGTGTCGGGTTGCGCCTTCAAGGATGCTTTCAGGGTCCGGTGAAAACGCTCGACCATGCCGTTAGCGATGGGGTGGTATGCTGTTGTGCGAATCCGCGAACTTAACAGCAAAACCATGAGCTTCTTGAAAAGAGCAGACTCGAACTGTCGACCGCGATCGGTGGTGATTGTAGAGGGAACGCCAAAGCGTGACACCCAACCCGATACAAAAGCTTTAGCAATTGTTTCGCTTCTTTGGTCGGGAATGGGAAACGCCTCTGGCCACCGAGTAAAACGGTCAATGCATGTCAGCAGGTAGGTGTTTCCATCCGATGGAGGCCTTGGTCCGAGGATGTCCAGATGAACTTTATCGAAACGTTCTGAAGGCGGTGTGAAGGTGCCGTACGGAGAGCACGTATGGCGATAAACCTTGGACTGCTGGCACTGCAAACAACTACGGGTCCAAGCACGAACGTCTTTGTTAATTCCCGGCCAGACAAAACGCTGGGTGATAAGGTGTTGAGTAGCGCGGATGCCAGGATGGGAAAGGGTGTGCAAGGAGTCAAAAACAGCCCGACGGAAATCGCTCGGAACAACTGGTCGAGGGTTGCCGGTAGACATGTCGCACAAGATAGGAACGGTGCAGGACGGAAGGGTTACTTCACGAAACCTGAGTGTTCCAGGGGATAGGCGAAGTTTAGCGATTTCTTTGTCTTGTGCTTGCGCTGACGCTAGGACGCTGAAATCGACAGTTGCCGGCGCTGCGGCACAAGATACGGAAGCCGTCAGGCGAGAAAGCGCATCGGCTGCAGCATTCGCAGATCCCTGCACATGCCTGAGATCGGTTGTGAATTCCGCGATGTAAGCGAGGTGACGTCTCTCACGGGGCGAAAATTTGCTGCTTGCAGACTTGATGGCAAACGTCAACGGCTTGTGATCTGTGGCGATGAAAAAACATCAGGCTTCAAGGAAATGCCTGAAGTGGCGCACACCCATATAAGCAGCAAGGAGTTCACGTCCGAAAGTGCTGTAGCGGCTTTCTGTGGGTGACAACTTGCGCGAGAAGAATGCCAAAGGCTGCCACGATCCGTCAACGAACTGTTGTAAGGCGGCTCCAACTGCCACATCCGACGCGTCGGTCATGAGGCAGAGTGGAGCGTCTGGTGTTGGGTGAACAAGCAGGGCGGCGTCTGCGAGCTCTGTCTTAACTGCTTCAAAGGAGCTTGATGCATTCTCAGACCACGTAATGGAAGTACACTTCTTCTTCTTACCCTGAAGCAGGTCAGTAAGGGGTCTAATCAGGTGAGCAAAGCGGGGAATGAAACGCCGATAGAAATTGATCAGTCCCAGGAACTCGCGCAGTTGACGCAAAGAAGTTGGCTTTGGGAAGTCTCGAACAACTTGCACTTTGGAAGGGAGTGGCCGAATTCCATGACAATCAACGTGGTGTACGAGAAAGTCAAGTTCAGGCACGCCGAACGTACACTTGGTTTTGTTGACGACGAGGCCGTACTCGGCAAGGCGTTCGAAGAGCTGTCGAAGATGGGAAAGGTGTTCGTCTGCGTTGCGGCTAAAGATGAGGAGATCATCGATGTACGCAAAGCAGAACGGCAGGCCTCGGGTGACTGTGTCTACAAACCGCTGGAATGTTTGAGCGACGTTACGGAGCCCGAAGGGCATCCTCAGGTATTCAAAAAGGCCGAAAGGTGTTATGACAGCTGTTTTGGGAATGTCCGAGGGTTCGACAGGTATCTGATGATACGCCTTGACCAGGTCAATCTTCGAAAAGATGGTTGCTCCATGCAGTGGTGCTGTGAAGTCCGAGATGTTAGGCAGTGGGTAGCGATCAGGAACGGTGGCGTTGTTCAAAGCGCGGTAGTCGCCGCAGGGTCGCCAGTCACCTGGGGTCTTCTTGGGCACCATGTGCAGCGGAGAAGCCCAAGGACTTGATGAAGGTCGCACAATGCCAAGCTCGAGCATATGATCAAATTCAGCTCGGGTCGATCTGGTGCGAGGCGTCGTGAACGACCATGGACAGGTGGCCCTGAGGTAATAATGTGGTGGGTAACATCGTGCTTGACAGGGCGCAGAAAATTGGACGGGCGAAGCAAGCTTGGAAAGTCGTCGAGTAACTATTCGTACACTGACGAAGGTGGCTTGTTGATAACTGCGGTGATGCCGGTTGTTGACGCTATACCTTGCACCGTTAGGTGTGTCTTAGCATCGACAAGGCGCTTGCGGGAGATGTCCACGAGCAGGTCGAAATGACGAAGGAAGTCCGCTCCGAGAATTGGTAAGAAACGTCCGCTACGAGGAAAACCCAACGAAAAACGCGACGGAGTCCAAGGTTAAGCGTGAGAGCGCGCTCACCGTAAGTCATGATGGTGGTCTTGTTGGCGGCTTGCAGCGTAAGTGCAGATCGGCGATTCTTCGGGAATGCGGGTGAGGGTGGAACAACGCTAACTTCGGCTCCCGTGTCCACGAGGAAACGGAGCCCTGATGTCTTGTCCAAAACGAAGAACAAGCGGCTGCTTGCTGGACCGCCACCACTCGCCGCTTCTAGTGGTGAGTCGGAGCGTTTCCCGAGAAAGTGCAGGGAGATGAGCACTTTCGGGCGGCTGCACCAAAGGTCCGGTGATACCAACACTCGCCGGGATGCGGAGACTGTGATGAGGAGCGCCGGCGGGAAGAGGAGCGGCGGCGTGACGAGGATCGAGAGCGCGCAGACAGGGTAGCTATCTGAGCGGAGAGCTGTTCGATCTGGCTGCGAAAGTCGTCGTGTAGGGCGTGCAGGTCTGGTGGCGAAGGGCGAGATGCCTCACTTGTTGTGGAAGTGGTCGCGATCACTGACATAGTTGGGGAGTCGAATTCCATCACGGAGTCGGCAAGCTGCGCGAGCTTTTCCAGCGACAAGTCCGCTGCAGCGGCGAGCACCATGCGGACGGTCGAAGGCAGGCGCTGTAGGAAGAGCTCTCGTAGCAGGTCCTGATCGAACGAGGTGGCCTTGTCACCAAGAAGCTGCTGAAGACGGCGCAAAAGCTGTGAAGGCTTACGGTCGCCTAGTTCTTCAGCAGAAAGCAGCTGTTGGAGACGCTGCCTCTCTGAAGACGAAGTGCGTTTCAGGAGCTCGGCCGACAACTTCTCATAGGGGTTCGTCTCCGGTGGGGCCAGAATGAGGTCTCTGATTTCGCTGGCGATCTCCGGTGGAAGCTCAGACACCACGAGGTGGAATTTTGATATCTGAGTCGTTACCCGGGCCGTGACAAACTGGCTGTTTACTTGCGCCAGCCAGAGAGACGGATCAGCAGGCCAGAATTGCGGAAGCCGAAAAGAGACGGCGGAGACTGCTTGCGTCGCTGCAGGGTCGGGGGATGCTTGTCTGGAGTCGCCGGTGGTTTCCATCGTCGTCGCAGCCAGGAAAATGATTGTAAAAATTTCGATAGTCCGTGGTCACCAATTTGTAGACGTGCAGGGCGTTTGTTGCGCGATGATATTGCGTGTTCACAAGTAAAGAAAGACAAAGGCACGTCTACAATAAGAACTCGTATATTTAAGCAAAAGCGCTGCGAGGCGAACGATGCAGCAGCGACGGGGCGACTGGCGTAGCTTCGGCCCGGCGGCTGTGTTTACAACACCCGGCCGACCCGGCCGCCGTAACTCGAGTTCCCAGGCCACTCTCCGTGACCGCACAGTAAACACAACACGATGCGAACGTGGACTCCGAGCGCCGAGCACGCTCGCTCGGCGCGGTTGCTATAGGCACGTTACTCGCGCATGGTATGCGAACGGTGCATGCTAAACAGGTACAAAGGCCTTTCTTGACAATCGATGCCTATGCAATCGGGGGTAGATATTAAAAATGGCGATTTTGTAACGCGCTCGCGTTAACGAGATCGTTTCGCAGAAATTCCCGCGTTGGTGCCGGCGTCGTTGGTTGTGAGTCCATGAGAAAAAAATTTAGAAACATGCAAATAAAGTATGTAATAAAAGTCTTCGGTTCGAGTGAGAATCGAATCCAGGCCTTCCGCGTTGTAAGCTGGCGTTCTGGCACAGAGCTGTGCCATTGCCTGAAAATCTGAATCGCATGTAGTCGGAGTGTCCTCAACGCATGTAATACGCACGTAGTCAGAGTCTCCACACCGCGGCGTGGCAGAAGCGCACGGTCGCACAAGGCGGGAAAACACGGGAATTGCACAACAAGCGGGTGTTTCAAAGGCCCACCCTTTCACAAATCATTCAGACATTTAATCACCATCAGCAGCAAAAGCATCAACAAATTAAGCATCTGTGTAGGTTCGCGCGTTGCCTTACGGACATGTCGTGGGCCCTTCGCTGATTCGCAAGAGGAAGAATTATGGTGTAGTGGGCACATCGTAGCTTCACTCGGAGGAAGCTTTCTAGGATAGTTGGAAACCGCCACTTTTACGCGCACTGACGTTGGTTTCCTTGCGGCATACTGAGGCATCCATCGAGAACCGAACGAAGGCTAACGACTGAGAAGGCGATGTGCACGAGGCCCGATTACGTTTTCGCGTTCTACTCTTGAAGGAGACGCTCAAGCGTCCTCCAAATTTTTGTTGAATGCTTCCAAAGTAGCATTCCTTTGCGGCAGTCGAAAGACACGCCTGGAGAATATCACAAGATATTGAACAAACTACTTTTGTAACGTACACTTCATGGGCTATTTCGAACGCACATTCCATAAAATAGATCATGCAGCTCACAACAACGGAAACCAACAGGACAAGCGTGGACAAAAAAGCTGTCTAATTGAAGTACGAAATATGTCCTGAAGCCACCAATAACACTGTACTCGCGCAGTTTACATTTCCTGCTGTTCGGTTAATATCACTCATAAAATAACTCAGGATGTATTGGAATACCCAATTATCAGGAGCGGAGTCAGTTTCAATGAACTTAACAGCATGAATGGTTCGGTGATGAACGAGTGAATTTATTTATTTATTTATTTATTTATTGGAATTGCCCTCAGGGCCAGAGGCAT